>NC_059362.1:8349325-8494325 GCF_019703515.2 Myxocyprinus asiaticus | reverse complement strand
CAATCCAGATTCATTCAAACCACGCTGTCATGTCAATGTCAGCAGTTCAGACCTCCAACAAAAGAACAGAAAGATAAACATGCATTCAAGACAAGAGCAAAGCCCTGAGTGTGAATATCAGCCAATCTCCACTGGCTGAAAGTGCTGTTATTGAGTCGGAGAAGCAAATGGAAGAATTATTCCTTTTCTCTTATTAGATTCCCATTTTAAAGACTCATTATTGGTTGCTCTCAGTCAAAATTAGTAATTACCCAAACATCCATTAAAAAGCATCAGCAGGGGAGTAAATTGTGGCCAGTTGCTGCAGAAATCATATAAAGCAGCGGGGCACTAGGCGACATCTTAATTATGAGGTGCCTTGACTGGAAAGGGTTGAGCTGGAATGCTCTTTAAGGAATATATCTATAGAGTTTGGATTTGTACTTTGTGCTTGGGTTGCTGCAGAGGTCAGCTCTGGATTACATGAAAAGTGATTTCTGTAAAATCAACTCATGCAAATCCTTCAGCATGAAAGACAAAGTCAAAGGGTTTCCACCTCTCTGTCTATTTTTTGATCTGTCTGTCTG
This sequence comes from Myxocyprinus asiaticus, assembly GCF_019703515.2. Classification (NCBI taxonomy): domain Eukaryota; kingdom Metazoa; phylum Chordata; class Actinopteri; order Cypriniformes; family Catostomidae; genus Myxocyprinus; species Myxocyprinus asiaticus. The sequence goes on along the minus strand of NC_059362.1, from coordinate 8,493,759 downwards.
TGTGTCTGCCTGCCTGCCTGTCAATCTGTTTGTCTGTCTGTCTATTTGTTTATCTGTCAGTCTGCCAATATGTGTTTTTCTACCAATTTTCTTTCCTCTGTCTGTCTGTCTGTCTGCCTATTTGTATGTTGGTCTGTCTATTTGTTTGTCTATCTGTCTCTTTTGATCTGTCTGTCTGCCTGACTGTCTATCTTTTTCTGTCTATATATTTGTTAATTTTTCTGTCTGTCTGTCAGTTTGTTTATTTCTCTGTTGATCTGTCTGTCTGCCTGAATGTCTATCTTTCTGTCTGACTATATATTTGTTAATTTGTCTGCCTGTCTATCTATCTGTCGATTAGTATGTCTGTCTGTCTGTCTGTCTATCTATTTGTTGATCTGTCTATCTATCTATTCATTTGTATGTCTGTCTGTCTATTTGTTTGTCTGTCTGTCGATTTATTTTTCTATCTGATGATTTTTTTGTCTGGACTTACAGTATCTGTCGATTTGTCTGTCTATCAGCCAATTTGTTTGACTGTGTGTCTGTCTGTCTGTCTATCTGGTGAATTGTCTGTCTGTCTGTCTCTGTTGATTTGTTTGTTTGTCTATTTGAGGATGTTTTTTGTTTGTCTGTCTCTCTCTATTTATTGATTTGTCTCTCTGTCTGTGTCTATCTATTGAATGTTTGCCTGTCTCCGTCTATCTGCCGATATGCTTGTCTGTCTGTCTGTTGATTTGTTTGTCTGTTTGTCTATATGTTGATTTTGTTTTGTTGATTTGTTTGTCTGTCTGTCTGTCTGTATATCTATCTGTTAATTTGTTTGTCTCTCTATCTCACTTTTGATTTATTTGTCTGCCTGTCTGTCTGTCTTTTGATGTTTTGTCTGTCTATCTCGGTTGATTTGTTTGTTTTTCTGTCGGTCAATCTTTGTTGATTTCTCTGTCTGTATGTCTGTCAGACTATCTGTTGATTTGTTTGTCTTCCTGTCTATCTGTTGATTTTTTTTTTCACTTTGTTTATATGTCTGTCTATCTGTTGTTTTGTTTTGCTGTCTTTTGATTTATTTGTCTGTGTCTATCATACAATATTTCTGTCTATCTGATTGTTAAACTTTCTGTCTATCTGTCTGTCTGTATATTTGTTGATTAGTCTCTTTTTCTGTCTGTCTATCTAACTGGTGAATTGTCTGTCCGTATGTCTGTCTCTGTTTATTTGTTGTCTGTCTGATATGTTTTTTCTATCTATATGTTGATTGTTTGTTTGTCTCTCTCTATCTGTTGATTTGTCTCTCTGTCTGTGTCTATCTATTAATTGTTTGTCTGTCTGTCTGCCTGTCTGTCTCTGTTGACTTGTCTTTGTCTATCTTTCAATGTTTTGTCTATCTATCTCTGTTGATTTGTTTTGTCTATCTTTGTTTTGTCTGTCTGTATGTATGTCTAACTATCTGTGATTTGTTTGTCTCTCTATCTAAGTTGATTTGTTTATATGTCTGTCTGTTGATTTGTCTGTCTGTCCAACTATTGATTTGTTTGTCTGTCTGTCTATCTCTGTTGATGTGTTTGTCTATCTTTCTGTCTATCTTTGTTGATTTGTCTGTCTGTCTGTTAATTTGTTTGTCTGCCTGTCTGTCAGTTGATTTGTTTACACTGTATTTCTGTCGATCTGTTTGTCTGTCTGTCCATGTTTGTGCTTTGTCAGCGTCAGTAATTCTGAGGAGCAATGTTAATGTAAATGCTCTTTGCAACTTTCAGCCAGGTGTGTGTGTGTGTGTGTGTGTGGTGCAAAGGTCAGGCCCTCTACCTTGCAGGTCAGCTTTGGTGAAACCAACTTTGTTGGAAAGGACAGAGAGAACAGGACAATAAAACAGAGGGCGGTTAGTGAAGGGAAGGCCAGCCAAAGGAGAGTAGAAAAATGTATGCAGGATAAAGAGAGTAACATGGGTAATTATTATATAAGTCAAGGTTAATACAAATGTTTAAAGGTGAAATGTGGAATTTCTTACAAACAGGTTTCCCAAACACTTCCCCGGTCTGACATTATAGGGGTCAAACAGATAGTTCCGCTCCAGACTCGCGGCATTGGCTGAGACAATATTGGTTTATCAGGCTGGACGGGAAGCTCAAACAATATTTTGTTAGCGCCACAGAGCCACAGTGTTTACAATTTATGGGGAAACCAGCCTACGATATTTGACTCCGCATATCAAGCTGGGATGACAGGATGGAATATTTTACCATCCAAAAAATGACACACTTCACCTTTAAGGAGTAATCTGTTAGATAGGACATTGATGAGGCAATTACTGAATTCTAATATGTTAATTCTAATATGTTGATTACAAATCTAATATAAAATCATATGTCATGGGTTACAGTTAAAATGCAGTGCTGCTAGTAGTGCTGGCCCTTGGTCACAGCACCATCTAGTGGTTACAGAGGCTCTCTGCATATCACCAAAACATATAGTAGTAGAGAAGTAAAACAAAGAATTATTTCCATTTTGAGGTTACAATTCTTCATGGTTCATTGCAGAGGTTAAATTAGGTTATACTATTTGAACTGGGCTTCAGGATTTGGTTAGTCTCAACCTCAGACGGCAAATTCACAATTTCCTGGAATAACCTTTGAATTAGATTACTCTAATTCAGTTTCTTAGAAGATATTCATAGTTTTGTTTCAGGGCTCTTAGGAGCAAGTCAATTACCTGTAGAAATCCATGAGAAGAGCTATATATTCCTCTTTATTTTATGAGTTATGAAATAGTCTGTACATATTACTTTTGGATATTCCTTTAGATATATCCTTTTTGGACATTATTTTTAGAATGATATATTTTGAAATTCTGATCGCAAAGCCTAGCGCTTTCAAAAACTGTATTTTTGCCATTTTTTCTGGAGTTTCTTTTTTCTTTCCTTTGTTTTTTAGTCCATTGAGATATTAGGTGTGTTCGACTTCAACCGCACCTCACCGTACCAATCAGTGAGTCTGGGAAGTTGAAAAGAGAATTTTCAAGTCAGATACTTTGTGCTTCCCATAGTATGCAAAAATATTGTGATCACATTAGATTTGTCAGATAACAATTTGTAAAATAGACAGACCTTTGATTTTACATGTAATAACTAAAACCTATATTCATTTGAATAGGTTATGTGCTGCTTGATACAGTGCCTGTGTGTACAAGAAGAAAGTCCCAGATAAGCCTATATTAATTTAACACCAATAAAGGAGTCTTTATTTGTTTTAATAATAATAATAATAATAAAATGATTTTTAATACACAGGACATTTAAGATTAAGATTTAATGAAAATAGATTTTAATGGTTTTAAAAACACAGATTTGTGAGAATTAGCCAAACTAAAGGTGTCTGAATAAACATAAAATGCACATCATTGTTGCCGTCAGAGAGTCTGGTCAATTTATGAATAAAAAAAACCTGTTTTGGGGCAACTGCAGCAGCTGACTAAGGCTCTCACTGTACTTTGAAGGCATATAACATGGTGGCACAGCAGCTGTGTCGAAGAAAGCCTGACAACATTTCTAACCAGCATGCATTGCACCAAGATGGGTACTGAGAGGTCTGTGCATTGCTGCATGAAGTTGAACACACCTACTATCTATTTCAGATAAAATAACCCCTAAATGCCATGTAAAAATGAAACGAATTGTGATCGGTTCCCTTACATGTCAGTCAGACAACTCTCCCTGTCTAAGTGGGCAGCTCTTAGGCAGAATTGGCTGCATTGATATTGAGGTTCAGAGGCAAGTGTTGCATACCTTCACAACCACGTTCAATCTGCCCGCTGTGAAACAGAGCGTCATTGATGAGGTCAGGCAGACGGCCGTTCAGATCCATGGAAGCCAAGCAACCCTGGAAACCCTCACGAGAAACCACCAGCTTTGGTAGGTTCTGGTACATGTTAGGCCCCAGACCGGCCACAAACAGATCACCTGCAAAGAGAGCACAATAATATCATAATTGTTAAAGCTGAAGCATGTAAAATGCATCCGGAAAGTATTCACAGCGCTTCACTTTTTCCACATTTTGTTATGTTACAGTCTTATTCCAAAATTGATTAAATTCATTATTGTCCTCAAAATTCTACAAACAATACCCCATAATGACAACGTGAACGAAGTTTGTTTGAAATCTTTGCAAATTTATTAAAAATAAAAAAGCGAAAAAAAATCACATGTACATAAGTATTCACAGCCTTTGCCATGACACTCAAAATTGAGCTCAGGCACATCCTGTTTCCACTGATCATCCTTGAGATGTTTCTACAACTTGATTGGAGTCCACCTGTAATAAATTCAGTTGATTGGACATGATTTGGAAAGGCACACACCTGTCTATATAAGGTCCCACAGTTAACAGTGCATGTCAGAGCACAAACCAAGCCATGAAGTCCAAGGAATTGTCTGTAGACCTCCGAGACAGGATTGTATCGAGGCACAGATCTGGGGAAGGGTACAGAAAAATTTCTGCAGCATTGAAGGTCCCAATGAGCACAGTGGCCTCCATCATCCATAAATGGAAGAAGTTTGGAACCACCAGGACTCTTCCTAGAGTTGGCCACCCGGCCAAACTGAGCGATCGGGGGAGAAGGGCCTTAGTCAGGGAGGTGACCAAGAACCCGATGGTCACTCTGACAGAGCTCCAGTGTTTTTCTGTAGAGAGAGGAGAACCTTCCAGAAGAACAACCATCTCTGCAGCACTCCACCAATCAGGCCTGTATGGTAGAGTGGCCAGACGGAAGCCACTCCTCAGTAAAAGGCACATGACAGCCCGCCTGGAGTTTGCCAAAAGGCACCTGAAGGACTCTCAGACCATGACAAACAAAGATTGAACTCTTTGGCCTGAATGGCAAGCGTCATGTCTGGAGGAAACCAGGCACCGCTCATCACCTGGCCAATACCATCCCTACAGTGAAGCATGGTGGTGGCAGCATCATGCTGTGGGTATGTTTTTCAGCGGCAGGAACTGGGAGACTAGTCAGGATCGAGGGAAAGATGAATGCAGCAATGTACAGAGACATCCTTGATGAAAACCTGCTCCAGAGTGCTCTGGACCTCAGACTGGGGCGAAGGTTCATCTTCCAACAGGACAACGTCCCTAAGCACACAGCCAAGATTACAAAGGAGTGGTTACGGGACAACTCTGTGAATGTCTTTGAGTGGCCCAGCCAGAGCCCAGACTTGAACCCGATTGAACACCTCTGGAGAGATCTGAAAATGGCTTTGCACCGACGCTCCCCATCCAACCTGATGGAGCTTGAGAGGTCCTGCAAAGAAGAATGGGAGAAACTGCCCAAAAATAGGTGTGCCAAGCTTGTAGCATCATACTCAAAAAGACTTGAGGCTGTAATTGGTGCCAAAGGTGCTTTAACAAAGTATTGAGCAAAGGCTGTGAATACTTATGTACATGTGATTTTTTTTATTTATTTTTTTATAAATTTGCAAATATTTCAAACAAACTTCTTTCACGTTGTCATTATGGGGTATTGTTTGTAGAATTTTGAGGAAAATAATGAATTTAATCCATTTTGGAATAAGGCTGTAACATAACAAAATGTGGAAAAAGTGAAGCGCTGTGAATACTTTCCGGATGCACTGTAATTGCATGTAAAGTTGTGGCAATGTGTTTCGCTGTCCCCTTCTGCACATTGTGGCCCCCATCAGCATATGGCGGCAGCGTTTCGCGGCCACCATCATCTTATCGTGGACCACTTTGGCATATGGCGGCAACGTTTTGCGGCCCCCTTCATCTTATCGTGGACCACTTTGGCATATCGTGACCCCGTTTTGACGCCGGCCTACCAGGAAAAGTCCCGATTCTTGCAATGGCCATTCTGCCCTGGTCTCTATGACATTCTGGTCTCTAGATATGGCTCTTTTGTGATTTTCCTTTTCTAGTTTTATTGTCCTCTAGATGATAAGCATAAGTCAGATAGCTTAGAAAAGTAATAGCACACCCCTCCTCAACAAATCACACAATTTGATGTATCATTCATGTGTGTAGCACATATGGTGCAGGATGAGTTATGAGCTTAAGTTTAATAAGATTTATATGTTTTTAATCAGGAAATGCTATGTTAAATCTCAAACAGTGTAAATACTTATTCTCATATTTACTTATTAAAGGATAGGATAAAAAATCCTATTTGCATAAATTCATTTATTACAAAATGTCAAATGTACAATCAAAAATGTCAGTAAAAGGTCAAGCGAATCTGACCTTTCAGATCAAGATTTTTTGCTCCACTGACCACCTGGCTGACAGACTTGGCGTCCACCTTGAGCATGTGTGTGTTGCTGGCATCTCGAGTGATCACCACGTTGTGCCACTGGTTGTCGTTGAGCGGACTGTCACTGTTTCCCTTCAGAAGACTCGGCCCGTTTCCCAAGTCAAACACATAGTGGATATACCTGACGAACACACAGACAAACACAGAGCTTGGTTGTGTCCATGTCCCAAGTGGACTGCACTGTAGAACAATCCATACAAGTACACACTGAAGTGGCCACTACAACCTCAGCTGATCCACAATGAGAGGCCATGAGAGTGGACACTTGTTCAAAAGGGCAATGGATTTATACTCTACTAGAGGATGGGCTAAGTGGATCAGTCTATTTGGATGGACAAGACAAACAATGTAATATATGAAGTAATACATTTTCTAAATTTAGCAGCTTGCTTCACGAATTTTGTTTAAAGTCGACGTGAATTGCCCTTAGCCATTCATTTTATACACGTATTTCAGTGAAAAATTATATTCAAAGAGAAAAAATGTAGGACGGGACTTAATTTTATAAATGGAGAATTGATTGCATTGTGAAAAGTAAGTGTTACATACCTGGGTTATTCCATGTCAAACCAACCAAATTTCAGGCACTTCCCAGGCTGATTATTTTTTGCATTTATTTTTTTTTTAAATTTTGTTAATTATTTTCTGAAGAAAGATAAACACAAATGATGTTGAAAGCCAAAATATAATATGTCATGGATCAACATTTAGTACTTTGTAAAGTTATATATATATATATATATATATAAAGTTTTTTAGACCAAAAAGTTTGTCCACATATATGGACAGTGGGATTAAATAGTGAAATGTTAAATAATACCAAATTATAGATAGATTTAAAAAAAAAAAAAAAAATATATCAAATTATTTATTATTTTTACAGCAGTGTTGGTTATTCAGGTTATTGAAACATTACAGACATTACATCAGAAATTAGTATAAATAACTGATTCAAAGTAATGGCCAGCATCATCCAATCACTGCTGTAAACATGTCTGCCAAACATGTTAAGTGGTCCAAACATCATCTGCAACCTGAAACAGAACTTTTGATCGGAATTTAGGAGTGAATGCACTTGGCTGCATAGGAAAGCTATATGATGCTCCCTTGCTCCCTTATTAGGGAATGACTTAACCTCCAGTGTGCTGTCTGTCTGCACTGGTTTCAGAACAGTTTGAAATGCACCTTATTTTCATCCTAACTCCATATCCAGCCTATGAATGCAACATTTTCCAGCTTTTGGATGCATCCATTGATTCTCAATGTTATAATTCACAGTGAATAAACTGTAGTATATTTTAAGGAAAATAAGCCTATAGTCCACGTACATGGTCATTGTGTTTAACAGTGTGCCGTTTCGCGATAAATCAATGATATTTTTAAAATGGCATATCCGATGAAACTAGAGACTCAAACAGGTTTGAATGTAAAAACTTAATGAGGTTTCTTACCAGATGTAGTTTTGTTGCCATATCTCCCAAAGACAAGCTCAGCTGAGATCGGCACCATGATGATGCAGACAAAGTTTAACCTTGCATCGGTGCGATGAAAGTTTAACCCTTTAATGTCAGCCTAGAGTACCCTGAACTGAGATCAATCAGTTTAAATTAAATTAAATTATGCATAGCCTATAGCGAAGCCAAAACTTAATGTCCACGCATGTGAACGCAGGGTCTCAGGAAGTTAAAATGTGTAGCATTTAACGGTTGACGCATCCACACTAAAAGCTCACTGAAATAACTTGCACCAGTGAATCATTCATGTTAAGACCAGGCACATCGATAAAGGGTACATTTTTATTTCATGTTGTCTTTAAACATTGTACTGTACAATGTATCTAGAAGCTGCTCACATTACTAACCTTTTAATGATATATTTTAATACTAACCTTATGACTTCTTTGGCAGTTTTTTTAGGGTAAAACTATACCTTTAATATGACCTGTTAACCTCATTGATTGAACCTCACTTGTTAAAACCTGGAATCCTTGGAAACTCTTTTGACTTGTTCCTTCCACTTACCCTTTGACAAGCTCCACTGCAATAAAATCATTCCCATCTCCACTGTTGAAGAGTATGAAGCCGTCGCCCGAGGTGGTTTTGAACTGAAAGAACAAGTGCATGGTGGTGTACGCCTGAAGTGTAGCCAGACCCAGGTAACTTCCTTTGGTCTTGAAGGTGACAGGATCCGCCACGATGGAGCGCATGCCGAAGCGAGCATTGAGCTCACAGAATTCAATGTCACCGTTCTTGCACATGTCAATGTAGAGCAGGCCGTTGAACTTCAGGGCCTGCAGGTGACCAATGAAATTGGATGGAGCCGAGGAGGCAAAGCGCCGCTCAGTCAGGATACCTGTCTCAATGTTACTGAACTCCAAACGAGTGTGGTCACCATTCATCTGACCTGTTTAGGAGGAGAGAGAGATACATAGCAGCAAAAAATGGTTGTCAGTTCTGTCCTGAGCACTGAAAAAGGTTCTTTTTATACACAGGTTACGTTCACACAGTCAGTGTGTGGGACTGACAACCGTTTTTACTAACAGTTGTGACTCTCAGTTTACAGTTTACAGGAGCAAATCGAATAATGTGTTTATGAGCTCGCAAAGTAACAGAAGTCAATCCCTTTTAGAATTCTCATGAATAACTTCTGTAAATACCAGATATGTCGACTTCCCTTACAAAAGTCAAGAGTTCTGGCAAACTCGCTGCAAACTTCATTGTCACCAAAGGTTTGCCGCAGGTTCACCACGAGTCTGATGTATGAGCATCAACTTACTGTGTAAATATGACTAATATGTTTATTTTAAGTCTGGTGGCATGAATACAGTCTGTGCTTCATTGTTTTTAAATGTGTTGTTTAAGCACTATGCACATTTAACATATATTGTATTATGACTGCATACTTTGTCACTTTATACATTGTGGCAATCATCACATACCTCTATTACAATTATACAGTCTGGGTGTTAGGAATTTAGCATCATCCTACAATATATGCTTTTCCAGTTTAATTGTATCTGACTCAATTATGTTGTAAATTTAATTGACAACTGACATGTTAAAGGTAAAATTTTAAAGATTTAAGTGAAATATTTTCTGAATAAACAAGCAAAAACCAACCAAAATTCCTGCTCTTTTATTCCTGCTCTACCCCTTCATCGCTGCTCAACTTTTGGAAAATGATGTCATGTCTTTATTGAAAAAAATATAACACTTTGGCTCTGGTAAGTAAACAGTAGTATTAGTTTCGAAAGCTTTACAAATAGAAGCAAAAGTTACATCGACTTTTGCCGCATCCTACAGCAGAGCACACTGAAGGTATATGGGGTTTTAATAACAAACTTGGCAGTGCGGTCATACAGAGACATCACATGAAACAGACCATAAGTGTACCAAGTTTCTACGTGTCTTGGCAATGGTAAATAGCCTACAGTTAGACCAGTTAACTATACTGTATAACATTATATAATGTGTATTAATATATACATTATATTCACTCACTTAGCACTTTATTATGGACACCTGTACACCTACTTATTCATGCAAATATCTAATCAGCCAATCGTGTGGCAGCAGAGCAATGCATAAAATCATATGGGTCAGGAGCTTCAGTTAATGTTCACATCAACCATCAAAATGGGGAAAAATGTGATCTCAGTGATTTCGACCATGGCATGATTGTTGGTTCCAGATGGGCTGGTTTGAGTATTTCTGTAACTGCTGATCTCCTGGGATTTTTACTCAGAATGGTGCCAAAAAAACAAACAAAAGTTCTGAGGATGGAAACGCCTTGTTGATGACAGAGGTCAACGGAGAATGGCCAGACTGGTTCAAGCTCACAGAAAGGTTATGGTAACTCAGATTACCACTCTGTACAATTGTAGTGAGCAGAATAGCATCTCAGAATGCACCTCGAATCTTGAGGCAGATGGGCTACAACAGCATAAGACCACATCTGACACTTTATTAGGACCATAGTGTTCCTAATAAAGTGCTCTTTGAATGTATATATATATATATATATATATATATATATATATATATATATATATAATTATTATTATTAATAATACAGTGATAAATAATAAAATAAAATAAAATTTAAACCTCCTTAAAAATGCAACACAACGTCTTGTGTTGCCTGTTACTATGGTTACAAGTATTAATCGTGATTCACAGAAGGGAACTGACTTCAGTTTTCTGTACATACAGACCGTATTTGATCTGCTCCTGTCTACTGTTTTATGAAAACAGTCAGTCCCAAACACTGACTATCAATGGCTACACTGAAAGTCAGAAAGGAGAGTTGAAAGTCTTGGTAACACCGTCTACACCAGACGCGAGCGGTGTGGCACTCCCAAAGCAAATCACTCCCATTAGAATCAATGATGCTGCCTACACTGGATGCATCCATCTTTTTGACACATCCAGTGTAGACAGCCTCGAGTCGTTGCGACGCAACATCGTTCGTGTCCAATATAGATAGGGTGTTAGTGTTGGATTCATGCATTCTATGTGGTCAGCTGCTGATGTTTTATAAAGACTCTACTGCACTCATACCTTCAGCTACATCATCATCCACCATGAGTTTGAGGTTTTTACCACGTCGTGTCACTTTGACTGAGTGCCAGTCGTTGTCATTCAGCTTTTGTCCAGCATACAATGTCTCTGGTCCTTTACCTGAGAATAATGTGTGTCAGTTAGTCCTTTCACACACTAGCACTGCAATTAAAATTGTTTAAAGGGGTCATATCATGAGAAATATATATTTTTTTATGATCTTAGGAGATAAAAACAGCTTAATGAATCATGAAAACATACTATTAACCCAAGCCAAAACAACAAAAAAAAAAAAAAAAAAAATTTTTTATTGAATTCAAGCAGCAAAAACGGCTCATTCTGACTTTTCAGGCACATTTGATTGCCAATGTCACGGTGAAGTAATGAGGAACTAGGACATATATGGGATATATAGGATGTATAAATTTACTAACAGTATAAGTGGACCTCGGGTGGGGTAATTCATAACATTTATGATATGACCCCTTTTATTACTCATGCTGTGTGTAAAGACCAATAAAGAAAAAAACATTTGAGAAAAAAACTTATTTAGTTTGAATTTTCAAACTTCTGCCATCACAATAATTAACATCTAAGAAAATCTTTTTATATCATTTTTAATTGCAGAACATCAAGAAATAATCAACCATACAGTTGCAAGTAAAATATCCTTCTTATACTGCTGTTACTCAAAAAAAGGCCTGACCATGAACAACACAATGTGTGGGGTTATGTTCGGAATGGCATACTACCATACTAATCTTACTATTTCCACAGTATTCAGTATGCATACCATGCACAGTATGCACATTTTCCGTATGCAATGAATACCCAAAAAGCCAACTACATATAAAAGGGGGAATTCACTAAGAATGAACTGTGCCCCATAACAGAGCCATTTATTTGCACATGCAGTCTGTGCTGGTTTAGCTCCCAATTCACCTAAGGAATTATGCAGATCAGGCAACAGCTCAAACAAAATCTGTGCTGAACGCAATTTGCACACTCAATTCAGTTCTTGCGAGCTGGTTCTGAGCTCTATATAGCGGAGGATACATCAGACCACCGAGATCTGTTTCACTTTGCCGGGTCTTATGATCTTGTCTCTGAACTGCATGTCTTCTTTAATCTCTTTGAAAGGGCCCATGGAAACAGGGATTCATGAAAAAGGCCAGGGCTTCATAACATGGATGATGACTCTGTTTGGTCAGGGATTAAATAATAATTCTTAATTCACTGTGTATTTACAATTACATTTTTATTAAAGCTCTCAATGTCATTAATATACATACGGCTGCTAAAGCACACAGCAATGTCACATGGTTCCTGTTACTTGAATTTACATTTGCCTTGACACACATTTAGTTTAACAAGGAAGAAACTAAACATTGGGGTCTACAAGGACACGTGGGAAGCGTATGTGATTGGTTGTTATAAGCTGTACGTTTTCATCCGAACTAAGTCGTTTGATTACTTATGAATTCACCATACTGTACCATTCTAACAATTTCTCATAAGATCGGGTTGTACCAATCCTTGATAGACTAGAAATTATATGAATACAGCTTTAAAGGGATAGTTAATCCAAAAACGAAAATTCTGTTATCTTTTACACACCCTATTGTTGTTCCAAACCTGACTTTCTTTCTTCTGTGGAACACAAGAAGAAATGTTAGGCAGAGTCACAGCCTCAGTCACCATTCATTTTCATTGTTTTTATTTATTTATTTATTTCTCCCCTTTTTCACCCCAATTTGGAATGCCCAATTCCCAATGCGCTCTAAGTCCTCGTGGTGGCATAGTGACTCAATCCGGGTGGTGGAGGACGAATCTCAGTTGCCTCCGCGTCTGAGACCGTCAGCCCGTGCATCTTGTCATGTGGCTTGTTGAGTGTGTTACCGCGGAGACATAGCGCGTGTGGAGGCTTCATGCTATTCTCCGCGGCATCCATACACAACTCACCGTGCACCCCAACGAGAGCGAACCACATTGTAGCGACCATGAGGAGGTTACCCCATGTGACTCTACCCTCCCTAGCAACCGGGCCAATTTGGTTGCTTAGGGGACCTGGCTGTAGTCAGTCAGTGTCTTTACTCACTGAGCCACCCAGGCCCCTATTTTTATTTATTTTTTTTCATACAATGAAAATGAATGGTGACTGAAGCTTTCACTTTGCTTAATATCTTCTTTTGTGTTCCATCAAAGAAGAAAAAAAGTCATATGAGTTTGGAACAAGATAAAGGTGAGTAAATGACAGAATTGTATTTTTTTAGGTGAACTAACTATTTGAGCCCACATGATGTTATTAGCTCGTGGCATTTGCCACCCAATGGTTACAATGAAAAACTGAAAAAAAGTATGTGTTCAAATGTTCAAATAAAAAGCTAAGGAAGATCAGGGGATCCGGAAGCCTTTAGATGAGTAATAGCAGTTCTATGTTCCATGAGAGCATCACAGAATCTTTAAGTATTCAAAATTTTTAGCATTAACATTACAGTAAGCAAAAGTACATAAAACAAGGAAGAGTTGGTTGTGTTGCTGGTTAGCAACATTGTTCCAATACCAGCGAATAATTTGGCCATCTGTAGAAAATAAAAATATTACATGTACATTTTCTAAGCTAAGGTTTGTGTTTGTTATTATGGCATTCAGGTCAAATAATATCAAACAGGGTAAAAAAAGATGTGTAGAAGTAACAAAGTGAGGACTTACTGGCATTACAGTTTATCCTGCCACAGTCTAGATGGGGAAGAACAAGTAACAGATGAAATCGTGTCCTTCAAGGTTACAGCTGCAGACATCCAACAACAAAAACGCCACCTTCCGGGGACGTGCACATGTAGCAGCGGCCATTTTGGACTACAATTTTTAGCACTCCAGCCAATATATTGGATATAAAACTTGCATTGCCAATTTGATCCAAGAATCTAAAGTGGCCCCAAAAATGATTTGGACACTTTTGGATACTTAAATGTCTGAATATAATTGCATTAGATATCAAAATATTAAACCAAATGGCATCTGTAAACATATGGTCCAGCTACTTTTAAATAGCTGAAAAAGAGATTTTTAGTGGATATATAAATTCATTTTCCCTCACACAGTTTACACAGTCAAGATAGCAAAATACTGTAGGTTTGAGCCGAATCTGGCAACATTTTGGCAGTAAGTTTGGCCCACATACCTTGTGGAATTACGGTCCAAAATTGGCCCAAAAGTCACTTGCTGTGAAGTGTAGTTCATCACATTATGTTCCAATAACATTTGACAACAAGAAAGTGTCCAAATACTTTTGTCTTACTTTTGAACAATATAATTAATGTTTTGCCATTTGAAACATAATTCTTTTTTAAGTTTGGTTTGAAATTCTGTTTAAGTGTTATCTTTAAAATAAATGCCACTTGTTTTGATATTTTGTTATACTGTATAATGCAATGACATTCATACATTTTTAAGTGTGGCTTAAGTGTCCAAATACTTTTTTAAATTAAATTATAACTGAAATTTCAAAAATAAACTAGTATTCATAAGCCTCAATCAGTTTTTCTATTAGCTAATCAAAGTACAGGATTATTATAAAACAGTGCTTTTTTTTTTTATTTGTATTTGTTTATAGTAGTCATCTACTTAAAATGGCTGCCTGCTCTAAGCCAAATGGATTCATCAACCCAGGTATTTTTTCTTTGTTACTCATCATTCAAACTATTGGTTGAGGTACCAACTGTAAGAATGACACTCGAGGATTGCAGTTTGTTCCAATAATTGGATTTGTATGCAGGACTGTAATCCAGGTTGGAATCCATTCGGCTGGTTTGGTCATGTGCCGTCAACCGCAACAGAAAAGTGGGAGCAAACAGCCTCGGTCCAACAAGCACCAGAACCATACCGCGGTCAACACTTTGACAAACTTGTAGCATGTTTCTCATTAAATACAAACAGATAATGTTCATCTCAATTAAGACAACAGATCAGATTAAACTATTGCAATGAAAACTGAATGTTCTGGTGGTTATGTATTTATGCTAAATGCATAAATTATGTCTTATGTTTAATGGCTTAAATGGATAATGAAATTAATTTGTGATGCTGCAAAATATTTTTGATCTGGAAAATAAAGACCTTTTGGCCTTTCCTAGATGCTTGGTGTGCATATGGGTGGATGCAAAGGCGCGGGAAGTGGGGTGCTGAGGGTGCTGAAGCACCCCCTATTGAGCAAGACTGGAAAACAGTATTTTAATGAAATTTCATATATTTCATTGTATTTATGCAGAATATATAATGCAATTTTTGCTTTCAGTATATGATTTATGTTAATAAAAATAGTGTCCCATTTAGGAGAGATTTGTCATGCTTGTGGGCAGGGCTCTGCCAAAATGAAGACAGCTCTTGTGATGGTGATGGACACTAGTGAACTTTTTATTCTCCATTTTTTTCCTTTCATTTGCACAAAAGCAAAAAATGTATCATTAACAATGAAACAATAAATTACGATTAAACTGTGTTATTGTATCATTACAGTTGTGCAATAATAAATATTAAATAATAATATTATTTTTAAAGTTTATATGAATAAAAACTAATTAATCAATCCCCAATATTATGTTTTTTTCTTCAGAAGAATATTGTGCTTTACTCGTGTTTAAGCTCATCCTTTGAAATTATTATAAAAAAAATAATTAAAAAAAACAACCCAGTACAGGTTAGAGCTTTTGTGTTCTTGTGATTCATCGCCCTGCGGAAGGTGCTAAAACCTCAGCTAAGAAAAAATGTAATCTTCTGGTGTTTGTTTGTATTTAACATGAATCACTTGGATATTGAAAATCTCATGAAGATATTGTGATGAGGAGGATGGCGGGGGCCGGGCAGCAGTTCGGGAGAGAGAGAGAGAGCCACACACAGCTGCCGTGTGTGTTTATGTTTATGTTTGTGTTTTTTGTTTAAGTTTTCATTAAAATATTACTTTGACTGTTCAGGCGGTTCCCGCCTCCTCCTTGCCCATTTTAACCTTGTTACATTGGTTCCGGGTTTCGGCACCAATATAACAGGGATAAAAGGGGTAAGGAGGAGGCGTGAACTGGCTAAACAGTCAAAATAATGTTTAATTAAAACTTAAAAAGACATAAACACACATGGCAGCTTCGTGTGGCTCTCTCTCTCCTCTCTCTCTCTCTCACTGTTGCTCCACCTCGCTCTTTCCCTTACCCCTTTTCCCCCTCCAAGGTCTTGAAATGTGGGGAAAGCCTGCCGTTAGGTTAATCAGCCGAGGAGAGGGATAAAGCCGAGTTGGATGTTTTCATTAAACATTATTTTGACTGTTCAGCTGGTTCCCGCCTCCTCCTTGCCCATTTTAAACCCTGTTACAGACATTTATTAGTAACACCCTGAATGCAGGGCCACATTTGGGGTCTTCAAGTAACAGGCAGGACATTTCTTAATAGCATAATATTTTAGCATATGGGTTCTTTTAACTGCTGTTTTGTCTGAACAATTATACTTTTATATAAATTATATTTTACAGTTATACAGTTTTGAATATGGTAGAATATAACTAATGCATTGCATTGGCTGACATATTGAATGACTTAATTGCTGGTGAAAATGTTCCATTGTGTTTTGTGTGTGTGTATGTACAGTGATCGCGATGGGAGAAAGGTGCCTCTGTTTGTTCCTTGCAGGCTCCATATGGTTAAGATTAGGGTGGGGGTTAGGGCATCTGCTGCCTCTCAGGAACAAACTGAGGCCCCTTTGTACAATGGGTGTACAGTGATAGAAGACACGTTGTTCTCTGATGCCCTCGTTGCACGTGCATGATGTGTAAATCGTCCGCCAAAACTGCAGCACCCTTTGCTAAAAATTCGTTCCCACGCCTTTGGGTGGATGTTAGTAGAAATTACAGTGTATGTGTGGGCGGGTGGTTGGGTGTTGTGGGTGGTATTTTGGACACCAGCTGCAGGTGGGCTGGGTGCTCTGGTCTCGGGCTGTTTGCTTACAGGGCCGCAGACTACAGGCCATTGAAGGGGTGAGTACCATCTTTAAACAAGGCGCGATAAATGCGGTTAAGAGCGGGAGATGGGAATGGGTACTTGTATTCCCGATAACTTGACAAAAATTGTTATACATAAGATATAAAACTGATTGTTAAAACCATCTTACCATAAGATCAGTGGAGATCACAAATATTAAATAGTTATCAAAAAGAGACAGTTCTGTCCATCTAGAGGCTACTGGATACAGTTTATCAATTATTTACAATATACTGTATCTGATATTATTTTGTTGATAATTAAAGGAATATTCTTGGTTCAATACAAATAAAGCTCAATCGACAGTATTTGTGGCTGATTCTGATAAAAAAATAAATTAAAAAAAAGACTAATTTTGACCTTTAATTTCAACTTTAGAGGTTACAGTGAGGCACTTACAATGAAAGTGAATAGGACCAATTTTGGAGGGTTTAAATGCAGAAATGTAAAGATTACAGTTTTATAAGAGCACTTACATTTATTCTTCTGTTAAAACTTTAACAGTTATTTTTGGAGCTGTAAAGTTGTGTAAATGGTCGTTCCCTTTCAATTTAGTTCAATCGACATTGCTGTAAGCACTATGGGGAGTCCTTCTTAGGCGACCTTGTTGACACCCTTATACAATCACGCCAGTCCTCTGATTGGCAATGGTGTCTGAGCCCTGCCCCTTTATGCATGCAGTTGGCCTATATAAGCGGGTGCTCAGTCACCATTTCTTCAGAATTGTCTTCCTTCAAGACTGCGAACTTTGTCTTTGTCTTGGAACCCTCTCTTACAGATCCTACACTTACAGCAGACAGAACTTGGCAAGATGCAAACAGGACGACTGGCCACCTGTACTCAGCGTCTGTAGCGAGAGACTCACTGCTCCCCTGTGTGTTCCGGTGAAGAGTTCTCCACACTGGCGTCGAAGACGCTCTCAGTGAACAGGTTCTTCACTTCAGACGCTCGTCGTTGATCAACACGGTACTTCAGCGAAACTCCTACTCACTTCCCACAGTGCTCGGGCTGGAGTTACTGTATCCTTTATATATACACTATTACTAATGAGCCGCTTGCGTGATACACAATTTTTTAAGATGTCGTTCCGCAAGTGTTCCCTATTGCGAACGGCACATCCCGCCGCCTGATGAACATGAGAGCTGTGTTCGCTGCCTGGGCCGTGCCCATGCAGAGCAGCTCTCATGGAGACAGACTGCCCTCACTGTGATGGCATGACTCTCTGGCCATTGCGACCTCGTTCTGAGGGAAGATCCAGCCTTTCGTGACCTCCCACCCACCTCTTCTGTGTAAGTATTTTGTCCCATTCCAGGTGTCAGATTGGGTGTTAAAAATGATCGAGCATGGTTATACTGTTATCAGTTCGTACGCCGGCCACTTCGTGCACACACGCAGCGGGGTTTACAGCCATTTTTTTCTCATTCCGAACAAAGACGGTGGGCTTTCATTTTAGATTTGAGACGCTTGAATAGCATGCTCACAAAGCGGCTATTCAAAATGTTAACTCAGAAATAGATTTTATCACACATCCGTTCTCAGGACTGGTTTGCGTCAATAGATCTGAAGGACATGTACTTTCATGTACCAATTGTGCCGTATCACAGGCATTTTTTGAGATTCGCATTTGAGGGAACTGCATATAAAATCAAAGTCCTTCCTTTCGGTCTGTCTCTGGCTCCTCGCATGTTCACGAAATGTATCGATACAGCACTCGCCCCATTGAAAATGAATGGTCTTGAATTACCTCGATGATTGGCTATTACTTGCCCAGTCAGAGGAACTACTGAGCAAAAACAGAGACTTACTGCTTTACCATCTAAAAAACCTGGGTCTGAACATCAACTGGGTGAAAAGCACACTTTTCCTCAGCCAGCAAATCTCATGAGTTTGTCATAACTCCGTGAGTATGCGCATACACCTCATGAACGAGCATACAGACCATTCTTTGTTCTCTGTCTCAATTCAAACTGGGGAAAACATTGCTACTGAAGTCAGAGAATACTGGGTTTTATGGCAGCAGCATCCACCATCATACCGTTAGGTCTGTTACACATGAGACCTCTCCAGTACTGGCTCAAGAGACCTGTACCACAGTGCACCTGGAGCCATGGGCTCATGCGCATTGCAGTAAATCTCTGCTGCCTGGCTGCTCTAGCACCATGGACAGCGCCGGACTTCTACCAACAGGGTGTTATGCTGGGTCAGATTTTCAGGAGGAAAGTGGTAACCACAGACACATGTTGGGGCGTGGTATGCGATGGATGCCCGACTTTCAGCACCTGGACCAGTGCGAAACAGGCATGGCACATCAACCACTTAGAACTACTGGCTGTCTTTTTGCTTTGAGGGATTTTCATTCTGACATTATGAATCACCACTTTCTAATTCGTTCAGACAACATAACAGTAGTGATGTACATAAATTGCCAGGGCGGACTCTGATCGCCACAATTAATGAGTATGACACAATGCCTCCTCCAATGGAGTGGGCATCATCTCCTCTTACTGCATGCAACACATGTCCCGGGCCATCTGAATTACGGATCAGATCTGTTGTCATGCCAAGGAGCATTACCAGGGGAATAAAGACTTCATCCTCAGACAGTGATTTGAGAAGTATTTGGCAAAACGGAAAACGTACTATTCGCCTCCATGGAGAACGCCCACGGTCCCCTTTGGTACTCCATGTCCCAAGCCCCGCTGTGCGTGGAAGTGCTGTCCCACAAATGGCCAGCGGAACACAAGTATGCATTTCCCCCGGTGCACCTCCTTCATTCTGTCATCAGCAAAGTGATGGACTGAGTGGACAAGGAAACAGTTCTGTTAATTGTGACGAAATGGCCTAATCAGTCCTGGTTTCCGGAGAAGATAGAAATACTAGACGGCCCTCCATGGGAAATACCACTGAGAAGAGACCTCCTCTCTCAAGCACAAGGCATGATTGGCATCCCCAGCCGGAGCTGAGGAACCTACATGTGTGGATCATAAATGGAGCACATTGGAGGAGCCAGAATTGGCTCAGTCGGTAGTGAACATCATTTTACAGGCTAGAGCACCGTCCACAAGACGCCTTTATGCACTTAAATGCGCGTGTTTGCAAATTGGTGCTCTTCAAGTGGTAAAGACTTGGTGAATTGCCCCATAGTTGAGATTTTGTCATTCCTTTAAGAGCGGCTGGACACTGGTCTTACCCCATCATCGCTCAAGGTTTATGTAGCGACTATCTCATCATGCCACGCCCGGAGACTGGCTCCTCGATAGGCAAACATGATCTAGTCATAAAGTTCCTTAGGGGATCGAGGCATTTGAAACCCCCTCGCCCTGCTATGGTGCTGACTTGGGACTTAAATCTGGTGCTGAAGGCACTCACAAACTCCCTGTTCGAGCCATTGGAATCTGTTGAACTGCAGGTGCTTTCCTTAAAGGCCGCACTCCTATTGGCTTCGGCCTCATTTAAACGGGTGGGTGACATGCAGGTGCTGTCGACTGACAGCTCATGCCTGGAGTTTGGTCCATATCTGTCAAAAGCAACCATTAAACCTAGAAAAGGCTACGTGTCTAAGATTTAATCAATGCCCTTCAGGGCTCATGTGGTTCATTTGCAAGCCTTCTTTCCCCAACCATTTAATTCAGATGAAGAGCAGTCTATGCATTTGTTATGCCCGGTGAGTGCATCACATACATATGTCGAGCCACCCGTCAGTTTAGGCTGTCGGATCAGCTCTATATTTGATATGGAGGATACACAAAAGAATGTCCATCTCCAAACAAACTTACTAGATCGCTGATATGATCGCCCTCGATTATGAATCATAGATTCATGATTATGAATTGAATTGCCCTATTGGTGTCAAAGCGCATTCAACCAGAGGCATGGCCTCTTCATGGGCGTGGACAAACGGTGTGTCCTTACAGGACATATGTTTGGCAGCAGGACAGTCCTCACAAAACACGTTCGCAAGGTTTTATAACCTGGATGTGATGTTCATCTCCTCACAAGTCCTCTCTGTATAGAGTGCTTCTTACATTCAGCGGATGAGCCCTAGCCCTTATTATGGGTGGGCTACCGACTATAATCAACACAGCCACCTATTTATATGCTGTTGAGCTGCTCCTTTAAAAGTCATAAGCACTCCCATATAGAAATAAAATCTACTTTTCCAACCATGTTGTGAAAGGGTTAATAAACCATACTGTGTATATCTATATGGTTCATGTCACATAGTGCGCCGTAATGGGATATCGTTCCACATAGTGCTTGCAGCAATGTTGAGTGAACTGAATCGAAAGGGAATGTCTCTGGTTAAACATGTAACCTCGGTTCCCTGAGATGAAAAGAATGAGACAAAGCTGGCAGCACTACTACTTCAGAGTTTCATAATACGAGTGACTCACTTTTGTCTTTCAGTCAGAAAATTCTGAAGAAATGGTGACTGAGTGCCTGCTTATATAGGCCAACGGTGCATCTAACGGGGTGGGGCTCAGACACCATTGCCAATCAAAGGATTGGCGTGATTGTATAAGGGTTTCAACAAAGTCGTCTAAGGACCCCCCTAGTGCTTACAGCAATGTCTCATTCCCTTCATCTCAGGGAACCAAGGTTACATTTGTAACTGGAAATGTTTTTACGATCGTTTTAGGGTTTACAGAGTTATGTTGTCATGACAATGGAGTTGTAAAATAAGATAAGTATTTACACAGAAAAGGTTAGCAAGTGATTTTATCATACTCAAATCATGTTAACATGCATATTGTTCACATCTTGTGGCTATACTTTTGAAACAGTGAGTATTTCAGAGTGTACGGTTTGGCCCCATTCACTTCCATTGTGAGTGCCTCACTGTAACCCAGATGTTTGCTTTTTTATTTTGACAAACCTTTTATTTGGTCACTATGTTTCGTAAGGACTGTGCCAGTAGGCCAGTTTTGCATTCTTTTCTTGTGTAATGACTCACAAGTATAAGAGCGTTCAGACAGAGATTTTTAATAGCATCTCTGATTTAAACTTAATTAGCAAACATGACAATATATTTGAGATGTTTGCTTCATTTCCAAGAATCAGCTATTTTGAACTGTCCAATTCAGTGAATCAGAATCAAAACAAAGATTTGATCTTCTTTTGTGTCATCACTCAACAACAAAAAAAGCTCCCTGCAAGGCATTTTATATGCTTTAAAACGTTTTGCTTAAAAATATATGTAGGCTACAGTAGATAAATATTTCTGTTTTTTTTTTCTTTTTTTTTTTTTTTCTTTTTTTCTGTATTTTACTTATTGCTTTAAATTTTGCATTTCTTTGGCAGCAATGCCTCTTTGGTTGAAATTTTGTGCATCTGATTGCCATTTCAGAGCAAATACATACTGTAAAAAAAAATCTACAAATATTTGTTTTTAGCTTTATCACCCAGCCCTAATATCAGTGCTGATTTTGTTTCTTTACATAATATCAATAACATGCTTGTTTGAAATATGTTCATCCTGCATCAGTAAAATAATGAGCATGTCTATGAGTATGACTGGCGCAGATGTGACACGTAGATCATGAGATCAGTGATGAGTGTTTGTCTGTCCACATCACTCGTAGACAAAGCAGAAGAACAACAACAAAAAAAAAACATAAAAAAAAAAGCAAACAGGAGCAATCCATGCAGATCAAGAAAACAATAAGAGTTTAGTTGTAGTGTTAGAGATGACTACATCCAGTAACTTGCATATGTAATAAACAACAGATAGGGACACTATACGATACCTAAGTTGACGATCAGTTTGACACGGCCGCTGTCCAGCTCTAGTCGCAGTGTGTCTGCAGACTCACGTGATGTGGCAGCCATCAACAGGCCAAACGCACGCTGGGACATAAAGCGAAGAGAAACATCCTCGGCTTCTGTATGTATGACTGTAGGCATCACCACCTTCATATACATACTGCCGTCATAGCTCAGGATAGATGCTTCTGTGGAGATAATTCACAAACATAAACAGTACATGCAATTAAAAAACAACCTCACAAAGAATACTTTCACTGGCCTAATCACAATAAGTCCAGATTTTTGGCACATGAACAGAAACACTTTCAGACAAAATAATGCATCTCTATGAACTGAGTTCAAAATATTTGGCTTAGGTGTACATGCCGGCAGAGGGGCCCAATTTTGAAATTCTGCTTTAGGCCCCAAAAATGCAAGGGCTGGCCCTGGTGGTTGCAGTCATGCAAAAAACATAACCCACTAAGTAAATACACTGAGTAAATTACCTCAGAAATTAATTACTAACACCTTTGTTAACTGTGCATTTATTTTGAATATGTTGGGGCCAAAAAGGTTTCCAATATTCAATGGAAGGCTAAATCTGTGATGGAGGGGTTTGCATCAGAATCTTCAGATACTGTGACATCATATATCTGTTTCTGTGAGGATATGTGCATCCCTACAAGGACATTTTTATCATTCAATAACGATAAACCATGGTTTTCAGCAAAACTAAGACAGCTTCGTCATGTCAAAGAGGATGCTTACAGAAGTGGGGATAAAATCTTGTACAACAAGGCCAGAAACAGACTAAGAAGATTAGAGTGGCTAAAAGAAGCTACTCTGAAAAGCTGAAAAAACTGTTTTCAGCCAACAATCCTGCATCTGTGTGGAGAGGCCTGAAGGACATCACCAAGTACAAGACACCA
Organism: Myxocyprinus asiaticus; assembly: GCF_019703515.2. Classification (NCBI taxonomy): domain Eukaryota; kingdom Metazoa; phylum Chordata; class Actinopteri; order Cypriniformes; family Catostomidae; genus Myxocyprinus; species Myxocyprinus asiaticus. The sequence goes on along the minus strand of NC_059362.1, from coordinate 8,470,215 downwards.
CCCCCTCGCTCTGTAGAGAATCAAAGCCCAGTCTCACACACCTCCCCTGCTCGGATCTTCACACACCCACTTACACCTCCTGCAAAACTTAAGTGTTTGTTAAAGAAAGAAGCCTAATTTTTTCGGTTAGATTGAAAAACCACACAGAGTAGATCAAATAGATAAAATGTCATTGTAAATAATTAGTTATGTTGATAAAGTTGTTTGGACATGACAGGTCTACCACTAATTTGGACATCGTTTTAAAGTGTTGTGAAATCTTCTTGCTTCAGCATCAGTAGTTCCCATCTCAGACTTAAAATAAAATGTCATGAAATGGGGTAAAAAGAAATAAAAGGTGGGAAAAGGGTAAGGATGGGAGGGGGTCAAGCACAACAACTCAAAAGCTTTTCCACTATCAGGTCATTGTGAGCCAGGGCAATCAACTGGTCAGCAGGGGACAATAGCCTCGGACCTCAAGCCGCGAGACCAAAATCTTTCTGCATTCCCACCATCGGGCGCATAGCCCTGCAGCACTGCAAAATTGGCCCCCTAATACGCCCTTAATTTGTACTGTGCCCGCAATTTTTTACATTTTTTTCCTGAACCTATATCGTTGTGCACTGGTTACACAATCATCAACATGCACCGATGATGTGCCGATTTTTCACTCCCCAGTATGTTTATGGTTAGAGGTAGGTGTAGATGTGGCCTTTAGGGATAGGGAACAATGACTGCCTACTATGGTTTGGGGTAGGTGCAGGGTTGGGCTTTAGGGATAGGGACCAATCAGGTAGCAGGGAGTAAGAATCTGGCGGGGAGTTAGATTTCGGCACAACACCGTTAAAACCCTGTAGGCCTAAATCCTGGTAACTTTTATGCGATGTAAATGAAACAAAACAAAAAAAAAGTTACATTTTCATGCTTCTGTTTTTGAACAAGTCATTGGGTTATCTTGTCCATGATCAGATGTACAGAGAAGATGCATTGGAATGTGTGCGTCTCTAAATAATTGGCTTGTTTGGAGCGCGAGTAGCAGAACATGCCAACATACTCGCTCAGGTCCAGTTATTGACTGTGTGAGATTCCGATCTCACCACAGTGTTCAGTGCAAAAGCCCTTGTCATTTCTGTTCCACGAAAGCTGTTTCACTGGCCGCTGGCCACTGAACCGCTGTCATACAGTGTGCGATTTTGAATTCTCCGCTGTAATGCGAGCTCATACATGAGGCAGCGCCGTGATTGGATGACATATTAGTGTACTCTACTACTAATCACAACAAAGAGTATACGCATATACCTCGTATTTATCACTTTCCATAAAAATGTGTATTCTGTGTTGATATACCGTTATCAACTGAGGATTTCAAGAATATCGCAAAATGTGGGGGCCTGGGAAGCTCAGTGGTAAAAGACGCTGGCTACCACCCCTGGAGTTCGCTAGTTCGAATCCCAGGGTGTGCTGAGTGACTTCAGCCAGGTCCCCTAAGCAACCAAATTGGCCCGGTTGCTGGGGGGGTAGAGTCACATGGGGTAACCTCCTCGTGGTCGCTATAATGTGGTTCGTTCTCGGTGGGGCGAGTGGTGAGTTGAGCGTAGTTGGCGCAGTGGATGGCGTGAAGTCTCAACAAGCTATGTTATAAGATGGGTGGGTTGACAGTCTCAGACATGGAGGCAACTGGGATTCGTCCTCCGCCACCCGGACTGAGGCGAATCACTATGCGACCACGAGGACTTAAAAGCACATTGGGAATTAGGCATTCCAAATTGGGAGAAAAAAAAAGAATATCGCAAAATACATTTTTGTTTATATGCCCACCCCACACAAACACACACATTTAGACTATAACAGCCACTCCAAACTTCCTTTATTAGTGTTGCAATGGTGAAAATAAAGAAATAAATGTATTCCATCTATCGTTTTATCTGTTTATTTTAACATGCTCACAGGTTTGCTTGGGTTTATGCACCATCATTAAAACTCCACATGTAAAAGAGGATGTCAGAACCGTCACAGACTGCTGACTTAAAACGCCCAGTTATCACTGTCAATCATGACGAAAATCTTAGCTAAGATGAACATCAGTCTGACATAAGGACAGTTGCACAATCTGCCAAGGCTTTTACACAAGATCTCACCAGGGTCTTATTGTACAATCTAACAAGCAAACAATCATAAAGAACAGAAAATGATAGAGCCTGCCATTTTCAGCCATGTAACAAGTCAAAACGCTACAGCACAGAGATAAAATGGGATTCTGTGAAAATGGATTAGAAAAAAGGCAAGCAGCCATGCCTGCCTCGAGTTTTAGTGGCATAGAAAGAAGAACAGGCCTTTGGATGAAAGAGGAGCTGACTTTTATGTAATAACAGAGGTGTCTGAATTTAACGCCTGAGCCATTATGCGGAATGTGAATATGAATTACACATGTACAGCTATCATATAATGACAAAGTGATAGGACAACTTAAACAACATAGAGAGAAATGTGACATCGACCAATTTAAAAACATCATTATTTTGAGGTTCAGAGCAACTTATTAGGGTTCCTGTAGCTCAACTGGACAGTATGGCGCTAGCAACAGCGAGGTCATGGGTTCAATTCCCAGGGAACACACAAACTGATAAAATGTATACCTTGAATGCATTATAAGCCACTTTGGATAAAAGTGTCTGTCAAATGCTTAAATGTAACTTACAGCTGAAGTTTGCAATTTCTGCACCACTAGTGTCACAAAAGAGAATTGTAAAAATAATCATTGTTTTCAAACAGGTAACATACAATTTTTTATGTTATTAAAACATAAAACATCTAAAAAACTAAACCTGTGTCCTCACTGAATCTCAAATACAGCAGTTAAAGAGAGCAATCAGGGCCCTAAGCATGTCTCTCTATTAATTCACAATTATAACGACCAATTCATCACTCGTTTGAAAAGTAGCATCCCCGCTGGCACTGTTACACACCTGCTGAGTGCCGAGGGAGCTCTTAAGCATTAATGAAGAGCGTATTAACCCCCTGTCTCCAACTACCATATTTTCCTCTCTCTCTCTCTATTTACATGTATATAGCCATGCATGTGTGATCAAACATACACAAGTACTGCACAGCACAGCTGGATGTGTTTTGAGGGAGATATCAACAGCTTCTCATCTCATTCTGGATGATAATGAGGAGATGTTTTCAAAGGGGTGTGTTGGAAATGGAAGGCAGCAGCACTTTACATAATTACCAGCAAAACTGATGATGATGACGAGGGGTTATTAGCACGAGAGCTACAATGCTCTCTGCCTGCCGACACTACTGCGAAGACCACAGTCTGTGTTAACAGGTTGCACAAAGACTGTCTTCTCCCTTAAATAGAGTATTTAAACAACTGATGAGCAGCAAAATACACACATCACCTAAATATACAGTATGTAATATAAAATGAAATAATAACAATAATAATAATAATATAATATAAAATGGTGACAAAATAAAAGGCACCATATAAAAACAATTAAAAGAATAAAAAAATATTAAATACATTTGTAAAAATATGTAAATATTAAACCATTTCAAGATATAAACAGAAAGTAAATATAAATACCAAATATAAAAATATATTTAAAATACAAAAAAATATTAATAAGTAAATACTAAAAACTGTAAAAAAAATAAATAATTAATTAATTAATTAGTCTCACACCATCAGCACTCGGATGCTTCACTGTGTGTATATCACTCCACTTGTGTTCATGCCATTCTAAACTAAACTGTAAGAGCAGTTCATATGTGTTAAGAGCTACTGTTTGTGTCTCTTTTTACATGTATTTTTTTTCTTTTTTTTACATTACATATGTTAGCCAGCAAGTGGTGGCGAAAGATAATTTTTGTGTGTAATATGAGCCAGTTAGGTGACGTGAAGTGAATCTGTGTCAGCCAGTGTTTACATACAACAGCACTATGTGATTGCTCGTATTACTACTACACTACTAAAGCTAGGAGATATCTTTAAACCACTTTAAACGAACAACTTCAGCATTAAGGCTCATCACAGCTGAGAGACACAACAGACTGATTAATTACACAACTCAAGGCGCTTACCTCTTACTGGAGTTTCCACATTGGAGAGGACGTGGTGTTTAAAATGGCGGAGGACATTGCGGTTTCTATAGTGAAAGACTCTTGCGCACCGGCTACTGCGAAATAGGGAGAAATACCCCCATTTGGACACTATTTTTCCACTGAGAAAGCTGATCTTTAGAAAGCTGACAGCATCTCTGCTTGGGAGTGGCAACAGGTGATCGCACACACTCTATCTCTCTCTCTCTCTTTCTCTCTCTCTCACACACACACACACACATATCCATCCATCCTTGTTTATCCAATAACTTGTTAGAAACAGCACAAGCTGTGATACTATTTCTGAACTGACATTTTTGAATTACTAACGAAGGCTTGGACGCATCATTTGGTTTGAACCAGCAACGGCAGATTCTGATTTGTCACGTAAGAAAGTAGTCCCATGCCCAAATGCGTTTTTATGACCGTACTCAGTTTTTCCAAATTTTTTAAAAATGTACTTGTTCATTGAACTGTTGTATATAAGCAATATCACACTTGCAATCATGCTATATGGCCCTAAATCAGCACTGCTGTGATTACATATTCCTGCGGCTGAATCACAGCAGTGCTGATGTAGGGCCATATAGCACGACTGCTCGTGTGATATTGCTTATATATATATATATATATATATATATATATATAACTACAAATCTTTTCATGATATAAAAATAATGAAACACAAAGAAAATAATACATATAAATATAACACAAAATTAAACAAAATACATGAAAATAGCAAACAAACTCTTCTCATCAAGAATACTTTTTCACTGTTTATGGTTCTTGAGCTGTTATAAAGGTCTTTAAATATATATATATATATAAAATCCTTGCTGTTACATTTTTAGTTCTTCATCTCAGCATATTGATTCTAGACAATAGAGGAAAAGTGAAGCTGTCCTAGGTTCTTTGAAGCACCCGAACGTAGATGGTTTTCTAAAGAACTATACTACTGTTTTCAAGTCATGTCCGAATAATTCTGTATTTCAGTATTTCCATCATCACAATATCAGAATTACCAGTGGGAATCTCCAGATTTTCTTTGAGCCCCAACTTTCCAAGTTGAAGACATGTTATTTAAAGAATCAAAGTGGAAGCACATTTATATTGGTCTATTATCATTTTTTTTTTTTTTTGTGCATGCTGACTCTACAATATATACACATCTTGTGTACTTTTTTATGTATAAAAAATGGTGATAAAGCTTGCTAGAAAATACTATTCAAGTTTGTGAGAGGACAAGACATAACTGTATAGCAATTTCCCATCATTCTCAATGGCGGGACAAAATTTGCAAAATACACAGTTAAAGCAGCAGTTACAGACCTATTACACATCCGTTGCTGAAGCGCTAAAAAGCTTAATGTCTTTGTCAGTAAGTGAATAACAGAGAATCCATTTCATTCTGGTCCAAAGTCACAAATCATAATGTTGCAATAAGGACCTACTAACATAGTACTGCAAGTAGGAACTTCCCATGAGGTCTTGACAAGGCATGATTCAAAGAGTATTTTTTATTATTATTATTATTATTATTATTATTTATGGCATGAGATTAATTATAAACCTTTATTTTCAAAAGTATGGCAACCTTTCAGACCGCCTCTAAACTGTTACAGTAACTAAAGGCCAAATTTGGTTAACGTCATAGCATTACAGTATGGTTAAATTGCATTTGAAATTTTCTTGTTACCTGATAGTTCCCTCTCTCTGGCTCTCTAAATGGTTAACTACAGGTCGAAAAGCTTGTATAACGGTACAAAAGAGGCTGTTAGTGGCTGACATTTTCTGCATGTAATCTAGGTCATCTGATGTGTCTGGAGCATTACAGTAGCCAAACAGCACACTACAGTGCCCTCCCTATCCATCCATATATCTGCAGGCCAGAGGGAGTTAGTGCTCTATCACAGAGCCTGATTATTCCTCCTGAATGATACTCTAATGTCTCAGCTACACCTGTTCTTATATTAGCACACACAGCATTTATACAACACTGACATCACATGCTCTGGCTTTCTCCAGAAACAAACACTTGTGAAAACATGCATGAATTGGAAGCAGAGGAACTCACACATATATTGTTGCATGCGCTCAGAGAATACGAATCACATGCACTGGAGAAATCCTGCAAGCTGTCTATCTTTAAAGGGATAGTTGACCCAAAAATGAAAATTCTGTCATCATTTACTGACCCTCATTTTGATCCAAACCCATATGGCTTTCTTTCTTCTATGGAACTTAAAAAGTCACCACTCACTTTCATAGAATGAAAAATATATTGAAATGAAATGAAAGGGAATGGTTACTGAGGCTGTCATTATGCCTAACATCTCATTCTGCATTCCATGGAAAAAAGTCATATGGGTTTGAAGCAATATAAGAGTATATAATAACAGAATTTATTTTTTTATTATTATTATTATTTCATATTAAAATACATACGTAAAGGATCAGATAACATATTTCCAAATTATCTATACAACACCTTAATGTACACTAAGCCAAAGGACTGTGCTCTTAAAATGTCGACCCTATTTTAAAAACATAGGGCTGTTCCTGTTTACCGCCAGTAGAGGGCAGTAAAGGACAGTCCAGAGACTTCAGATACAGAAAAAAAACCCCCCAAAAACATTAAAAGACAGAGAGAGATATATGTTGAGTGGAGATATTAGTGAGAGAGTGTGTCTGAATATAAGCGTGTGTGTGTGTGTGTGTGTGTGTGTGTGTGTGTGTGTGTGTGTGTGTAAATGTGTGACAGAAAGGTATGTTACCATAACCCTGCCACACATCATACACTCTCTCTCTCTTCCTCTCTGTCTTTTCATTCAGATCTGGAGCGTTGTCAATTTCCCACATGACTGCTTGCTGAAAGCCACATTTCCTTGGCCATGTTGGGGAACGTATACGTGTATGTTAGTGTGTGTTTCAGGTTTTACAAGTCTCCTTTCAGATGTTAAAACCTGAAAAAACCCACCTTAAAGTGCTCCAACCCTAAGCTGGTTTGCTGGTCTTAGTTAGTCTCTCAGCCTGGTAAAACCAGTTTAGTTTGATGGTTTTAAAGGGGTTTTGGGCACTTTTCGGCTGGTCAGGCTGGTTACCAGTTACCAACTAAACCAGCTGAACACAGCTTAGCCAGACTGGGAGACCAGCTTAAACCAACTAAGACCAACAAACCAGCTGAGGCTGGTTTAAGATATTCTTTTTTGCAGCAGCAGGGTATACCAGTATATTCACTGCTTGGCCAAAAAAAAAAAAAAAAAAACAATGTTTGGATTTAAAATAAGCAGATACTAAGAGCCTATGTTTGGATAATTATTGCAGTGATTAATATGTTTCAGCTGGCAACAATTATTTTAACCCTAACTGATGCAGAGTGTAGCTTCTCATTTCTTAAACAACCATGTCAGAAGACGTATCCACTTGTCGTGGAAAAGATGTTACTGTGTTTTAGAAGGGGCAAATTATTGGCCTGCATCATGCAAAGAAAACAACTAAGGAGATTGCTGAAATCACTGGAACTGGGTTAAGAACTGTCCAACGCACTATTAAAACCTGGAAGGATAGTGGTCAGCTTCTTGAATGATCGTGATCGGAGATCACTAAAATGCTTGGTGAAGTCACATCGTAAAGAAATCGACAGTAGAACTCATGACTATGTTTAAGAGTGAAAGTAAGAGCATTTCCACACACAATGTGACGAGAATTTACAGGATTGGGACTAAACAGCTGTGTGGCCACAAGAAAGCCACTTGTTAGTTTGGCTAATCATAAAGAAAACTACTTTAATTTGCTATGGAGCATAAAGATTGGACTGTGGAGCAATGGAAATAGGTCATGTGGTCTGATGAGTCCAGATTTACCCTATTCCAATGCGATGGACACGTCAGGGTAAGAAGGGAAGCGCATGAAGTGATGCACCCGTCATGAATAGTGCCCACTGTACAAGCCTCTGGAGGCAATGTTATGATCTTGGGTTGCTTCAATTGGTCAGGTCTAGTCTTAGCAATGATATACGGCACTAAAATGAAGTCAGTTGACTACCTGAATGTACTGAATGAACAGGTTATCCCATCAATGGATGTTTTCCTGACGGCACTGGCAAATTCCAAGACGACAATGCCAAGATTCATCGGGCTTAAATTGTGAAAGAGTGGTTCAGGGAGCATGAGGAATCATTTTCACACATGAATTGGGCACCACAGAGTCCTGACCTAAACCCTATTGAAAGATATTTTGCAAGCTAGGCAAACGTGTGTGTGCATGATATATTAGCAATCCTTGATGACCTCCTCTCAGTTCTAAAGCCAGCAGAGATATACGGACACAACTCTTCTTCATCCTCCTCTTCCTCTCAATGCAGTTAGCTACAGTTGTGACACAGCATGTGTTTACATAAGACTCCACTTGTTTAATTACACAGGGATTAGAGAGCTACACTTTAACATCTACTTCCTGTTTATGTCAAACATTTAACGCAAAGCTGGGATCTCTCTGTCTCATTAAAGCACAACTACGCAACAAACACACTCTGACAATATCTGCTAGTGTCTACATCTCTCTCTCTCTCTCTCTCTCTCTCTCGCACACACACACACTCACTGGCTGGAACCAGTTACTATCAGCATGCAATGGCTAAATCTCTGACAGCCTAAGCTTCCTCCAGAGAAACACAGGGCTGGTTCTTTCAATGTTGTTTGATCTTGCCTTGTCTCACAACTTGCAAAAAATATTAAGACTCAGGTGTCTCTGATTTAAACCTCAGTAGCAAAAAATGGTGTAAGAGTTGGTAAGTTCCAAATGTAATTTTCAATGAATAATGAAAAAAAATTATAATGACAGGGGGCCTGGGTAGCTCAGTGAGTATTGACGCTGACTACCACCCCTGGAGTTCAAGTCCAGGGTGTTCTGAATGACTCCAGCCAGGTCTCCTAAACAACCAAATTGGCCCGGTTACTAGGGAGGGTAGAGTCACATGGGGTAACCTCATTGTGGTCACGATTAGTGGTTCTCACTCTCAGTGGGGCGCGTGATAAATTGCGCATGGATTGCAGAGAATAGCATGTGCCTCCACATGCTGCGAGTCTCCGTGGTGTCATGCACAGTGAGCCACGTGATAAGATGCATGGATTGACTGTCTCAGAAACGGAGGCAACTGAGACTTGTCCTCCGCCACCCAGATTGAGGTGAGTAACCGCGCCACCACGAGGACCTAGTAAATAGTGGGAGTTGGGCATGCCAAATTGGGGAGAAAAGGGGAGAAAAAATAATAAAAAAATAAAAAATTATAATGATATATTTTTTTTCCGTCACAAAACTCAAAAAACAATGTTAATGTCAATAAAGCACAATCTATATGGAGCCTAATTTATATAGAAAGGAGGTGTGTTTACGCTGATTGCATCTGGTTAAACTGGGTTGCATCTAGGTAGTGAATTTTCCCCATATTAATAAACACAATATTTACCAATATATATTTTACAAAAATATTTTGAAACATGGAAAAGGACTCAGAAGACTTCAGCAAACTTTTTTTTATGTGATGATGCAAACAAATCACCACAGCATTTTGAATTATAACGTTCGGTTCTCTAACGTCCAAATACCTCCACAGATATATACGGAACACTGTTATAAAATACATGTATGCAATACTTGTATCCCAGTAGGGCTGTATCGAAATAATCAAATATCAATATATCGTGATATTTTCAGTGCAGTCTGAGATGCTTCTATGAGGCACAAAAGAGACTGAAACTGATGCAGTAGTCTCCCTCACAGACATGCTGGACCTCTCTCATGCGTTTGGATCTGGGGCCGGCAAAAATATTGACTTTCTGCTTAATTTTCATTTGTACGATCCCAATGTCGATTCTTAAAATGCCAATATCGCTCTTTCTTTCTTTCTGCAATCCCCAACAATCAGATGTAAGTAAATACTTTCCATATGCTACACAAAATGTCTGTGATTATCCACTGGCTGGTAATGTTTTTGATTTCACACTCACCAGTGTTTGAGTTGTGTAGCGGTGAAGAAGTTCAGCACCGAGATCTTTTCACTGCATGCTGAGGGTAAAAGTTTTGATTCTTTCTGTGTAATGTGAGTCCAAAGACTAGATCCAAGCAAACCATTTGTTGTTTAATAATGTCTCTTTAATATACTTTCTGTTCTCTACAGTCAGTTATTTATCAAAAACAACAAAATTAACATTTAATTCTAATCACACACAGCATGGATGCTGTAAAGAAGCCATTCGACCAGACCAACACTACTGTCAAAATCCCTGCCACGGATCTTAAAGAGACAGTACCATTTTAGTACTTGCACTACATATCTTGTAAATACTTAATAGTACAAATTAGGCATGTAAACAACAAACATGTAACAATATACTGTATATACTGTATGCAATATATTATATGCAATTTTAATACATCATGTTTATTGATGTAATACATGGACAATATTTTAAAAAAGCTAAATTGTCACCAAAAATGATGAAAAACTGATGATAAAATAAAAATGATAAAATAAGATTTGTAAAATTGATACTGTATGTCCATAATTTAACATGCTAGAAAGTCCCCTGCATAATGCATAACTGCATTAGCTGAATGAGAATTTCTTTCATACTGTTTGTAAGCAAAATGGACATTATAACTAAAATATACCCAAATTAATTGAAACTAAAAGCGCAATCGAATCATGATATCTTGATGTATCCCAACACGTATCGTATCGTGAGGTGGCTGGTGATACCCAGACCTACATCCCAGTCACCTTAAAGCAATGATCCAGGTTTAATACAAGTTAAGCTCAATTGACAGTATTTGTGGCATAATGTTGATTACCACAAAAAACATTTAGACTTATCCCTCATTTAAAAAATACAAATAATAATGGTTACATGATTGTAGCATTGTTGTGTCTGCTATCCACTTTGATAGCATTGTTAAAGATAAAAGTTACTTTGTACAACCTTCACGTTGCATTCCTTCAAAGGCGACAGGAATGTACTTCTGCCAACAACAGAACACAAGGACAATTGCGTTTTAGAGCGTCAGCGTACATGAAACGTAGATTTTTCGCATGTGCAGTAAGGGGATTTAAGAGTTTTCTTACGTTTCAGTGTGGACGGTAGTGTGGACAGAGAGCATATAAAAAACAAAAACACTGTTTTCAAATGTATCCGGATAAATGTGGATGTAGCCTTAATCATATCTGTGTAAAGTTATATCCAGTAATACAAAATTGTTGTATTGATGACGTAACACTGATTAACCTGTCATCTGGTAAATGCTATAAAGCTGGTCAGGGTTGGGAGGGTAACTTTTGAATGTATTCCACTACAGATTACAGAATGCATGCTGTAAAATGTCATTTTTAACATATTCCGTTAGATTACTCAAGGTCACAAGATTTTTTCACTTGTTTTGACTATAAAAACTCTGTCAGTACAGTAAGACAAAATACACATGTTAAAAATACATTCTCTGAAAAAACAAAATATCTTATGCAGTGTTGTTTCTAAAACAAGATCAATCAAATTGATCTTGCTTTAAGGATTTTTAGATATTTTTACAGGAAAACAATAAAAAAAAATATTATCAAGAATATGATTTTTGCCCTAATATCAAAGGTCTTACTAGAAAAAAAAAAATTATGATCCAACGTGAATTTTCTTGATAAAAAAATATGATGGTGCCTGGTAACGTGTGCATGTAAAATGGCTAGAAATAGTATTTTAGCTTAGCGTAAAGCTGACAATTTACACAAGGTTTATTTCTATTTCTTGTGCTCTAAACTTACTTCAAACTTACTTCTCTGTCTGCCTGTATGAATGTAACACATCATAAGAAAGTGTTTCACCGCTGTTCAAATGCACTTTGGATCACATCATTTATATGTATAAATGTTTTCCATCTGAAAGGACTAAATATTAAATGAAACAAATGACAATAAAATGCAAAGTAATCTCTTCAGTAATCAAAATACCTTTTGAATGTAACTAATTACCAATTATTTAAATTGTAACTGTAGTGGAATACAGTTACTTATATTTTGTATTTTAAATACGTAATCCCGTTACATGTATTCCGTTACTCCCCAGCCCTGAAGCTGGTAAATCCCTGATTTTATCACACTAAAATCATGCTAACATAAAAGTTTTATATTTTGTGACTATACTTTTGAAACTGAGTGCATTTTAATGATTATTTCCTAGCCCCATATACTTTTATGTGCATTATTGTAACCATGATTTGGGCATTGTTTTTAATAACGAGGGACGAATCAAAATAATTTTCTGTGGTAATCAACATTATGCCACAAATGCTGTCGATTGAGCTTAACTTGTGTTGAACCCAGTGTGTTCAATTAAACACTGCCATTGTCATGACATTCAGCATGCCCTTTTTGTTTTTACACTGTGTACAAAAATCAACAATCAAACTTTCAAACATGTGATTAATTGCTTCCTGCAATTAAAAAATGTGTGCAAACGCACCTTCTGCACTACAGTGGATGGACACCTTTACACTTTCTTTTCACACAAAAAATCTGCTGCACACAACATGCCCCACCAACAAGCTAAATACAAGCTGCTGTGTTGCCTAAAATGATCACATCTTTTTTTTCACAAGACTGCTGTGTTCTTGTTTTCAAACCTTGTCCTTTCTTTCTTCCTAGAAAATAATATCCGAATCGTTAATGGAATCAGGAACCAGCATTGTAAAATACCTTGTTCTTTTCATCTCTACTCGACAAATACAGTACATCTAAGTTTGTATCATTGTTTTAGAACAAAGGAATAGTTCACCCAGACATAAGAATAATTTAATCACCCTCATGTCGTTCCAAACCCATATGATATTCTTTCTTCCGTCAAACACAAACGGACCCATTTAAAAGAATGTTGATTCTGCTCTTTAAGATTTCAAAATGTATTGTGACATGTCTGACATTAACCAAATCTAATTGTCCAATAGTCATTGATGTCAACACCTCTCAATAAGCCACATTTGAATGTAGGGGAAGATTATCAGTGAATAACACCTTAAATTTCGATCTGTTCTGCATACAAAGCTATTGTATGACTTAAGAAGACTTTGAATATGGCGCAATATAGCGCAAGTCATTTGGCACATTTTAGGATATCTTAATGGTGCTTCTTTGTCCTTTTTAGACAGCGCCTGCTCCCTTTAAATTTAGTCGTATGGAAGAGAGCACCTCAGACATCTCCTTTTGTGTTCCATGCAAGAAAGTCATGTTTGGAATGACATGAGTGAATGATGACAACATTTTTATTTTGGGGTAAACTATTCCTTTAAAAAGTTAGTTTCTTCTTTAAGACATCTACTCAAAAACCTGCACTGACATCAGCCTAAATTGATATCATTGAAGATTCAGCCTCATTATTCTTCTTTGTTCAGTTGTAGCAGAACGTTTTTGTCAGTGGATGACATGTGGAACAAAAGCCAATAGGCAGCGAAAGAAGATGAAGCTTTTTGTTTGCAAATGTGCTGGCCTTTGCATTTTTCAGCCCAGATAACAGCATTGCTGCCCTTGATTCACATAAGAAACTCTGCCTTACAACTCCCTCTCAATCTTACCACATCCATCACCCAGAATAAAGGGTCGTCTTTTAAACTATTGTTCATGTGCTTTTACCTGAACTGCAGAGTGAGTAAAGATAAATGACACTGAGCTGTTAGCTGGATTGTTCATGAAATTCTACACCAGTGGTGTTTTTTGATTAAGTAAGATGACTTAAAGGGGTCATATTGTGAAAAAAAAAAAAATCGTCCTCTTTTGAAATAAGAGTCTGATGTACTATGTATACTCTAAATTTCAACACACAAGCTTTTTCCATCCCACGAGACCAATTATGAAAACACTGTATCATAACCCGGTACGGTGCGAAAAGTTTTCTGTGACAAGTAAATTGTCTGTTGAAGGGGCGGGCTTACCCCTGTCTCTTTGGCCTATTGATGAGTTGAACACATTCACTAACAACTGTTTAAATCAAAAGGCAATCATCGTCTTCTTAACCATGTGCATTTGTTCTAATTATGAATGTTACAGGTCATTCGTGTATTTGACCTCTGAGGGGTGACTGGATGCTGTAGCAGTGCTTACTCGTTTAGCCCGGCTCCCGGAGAACGAATACACATGTGAGTTCTAATAAATTCATTGATTAATGATCAAATTAAGCAAGAGTTTAATTGTGTTTAAAGTTAGGTCATGCATGTACCACATGTATTTACTGACACAAATGCATTCTTAGCATTCATCACTAAAAGTATACTGATTTTCTGCCTAACTTTGCTCTCTGTGTTTGGACATACATTGCTCTATCATCATGCTTGTTCCAACTGGATAAGTCCTGTGTTCCAGTGAGGCCTGACTCAACCTTGGGGGAAAGATAGCCTATGTTTTGTTGTGTTTAATGGTGTCTTTGTAGGAATTGTTTGGAGTTTTGAGGCATGTGACTAAAGGTCCAGGTGTACTTTGTTTTTGAGCATTCCGGTTTGGCTTGTACCTGGTCAACCGCGTTGCCTTTGTGAATAGACTCTTCTGACCGTGAGCAAATACAAACGCATTTGACGAATGTGATACTCTTTTATTAGCATCAATGGCCAATGCATGTGCCGGTGATGCGCACAGATGATGACTGCGTCCGCGAGTCGAGAAAGTCTGGCAGGCGCAGGGTAAGTCCGCGCAGACTGGATTGTGATGAAAATTACATCATGCATACTGTGCGCGGAGCGATCCACAACACGGACACGCAAAGTATACTTTGGCCTTAAGTCAGAGGAACTGAATGCCAAAGGTATCTAAAAGAAGAAGACCCCTCTTGATCTACGATTCACCTCTGACCCTTATCTGATGACCAACTGAGACTTAGTGGTTCCAAATAATCAATGTTATGTCTCTAAATAACATCTTTTAGTACAACAAAACACCATGTTTGGATGTTTCTAGAATGATCTATACTTTTCACCTTTCAAAAGCCTGCAAAACTTTAAGGATGATGTCAATTCATCTGCATATGCCTATAATTACTCTTGTTTCAGTAATCTGAGTTATAGTAGTTCGAGGTTGGATCCTGTTTCTATCTTTTGCCTTTGGAAATGTGCTGAGCCCTGTCTTCAGTAAACTCTCTCTCAACTGACTGAAACTCATGTTTGACTCCTGGTCTTCATTGTTCATTCTGGTCTCTCTAATGGGTATAACTGCAAAACCTTACACTGTTTTCACTGAATGTGAAACTGCTGTGACACGATTGCAGCCAATTAGTAGACCTTTAATGCTTAATGTACAGTTATGTGAAACTGGGTTTTGGACCAATGAGATTTCAAGGTGGGCGGGCAACCAAGAGTGATGCTGCAGAAATAGAGTGCAACAGTGCCCGTCCCATTTTTCAGCTGTCTTGGTTCTGGAAGTGTTTTTCTTGTTCTTTTCTTTTCTTTTCTTTTCTTTTTTTCATAGGGATTTAAAGAATCCTTTATAAAAAAAGATTTAAGCCATGAACCAAACCAACCAGCTCTGAGGTGAATCACAACATTACAAACTTTGGTTTAAAGCAAAAAAGTATTTGAAAATCTGACAAAAAGACAAAGGTTCAAGACTGTGTCTTTTTAACCCTGTAAAGCCTGACATATGAAAGAACTGTCAGAAAATTTAAAAAAAATTCACATTTGATTTCACATTAGGCTTTAAAGGTCATTCTCCTTCTTAGGCACAGCAATTCATTTTTGTGTAGGACATTTTATATTTTTCAGTAAAATAATATTAACAATTTTAACCAAACACAAGTTGCTTATATTCAGAAAATACTCATTTTAAAATATCAATTACAATATAATCATTAGTGTCAGTTTAACTTTATTAAAATAAGCTGTCAGCTGTCTCCAGTAGCAGTGGTGGCTCAGTGGTTAAGGCTCTGGGTTACTAATCAGAAGGTTGGGGGTTCAAGCCCCAGCACTGCCAAGATGCCACTGTTGGGCCCTTGACCCTATCTGCTCCAGGGGTGCTGTATCATGGCTGACCCTGCACTCTGACCCAAGCTTGGCTGGGATATGTGGAAAAAAAAGAGTTTCACTGTATATGTGCAAATGTAATGTGTGACAAATAATTATTAATTAATTAAAAGATCACTATTGACAGTGAAGCCACTTTTTTTCCACAAATAGCCACTAGATGGTGCCATAAACATGTGAAACTTGAATACCGTGGGTTGTTTGGCTCGTCAGCTTGAACAGAAAGTGAAACAGGAGCCGTCAAACGTTGTGTATCATATTTGATACACACGGCTTTATAGGGTTAATGAGGGTATGAACTACACTCACATGATATATATATATATATATATATATATATATATATATATATATATATATATATGTATAAGTAGTGTGAGAGTCATTCACAGTATCTCATGAAAGTGGGCAGTTGCTGCATAGCACTTTTGGTGCACTCTTTTGGAGTTAATATAATTGATGGATCTTTCTCTTTAGGATTCACGGGTTCACCATGAAATCTGATATTAAACTAAAAAATTTTATGAAGTTGAAATAACACAGGCTGATAATTTAAAAAGAAGTATATACCATTCATTAATAACATTTGAGCTCACGGTAGGTCTGTCTATAAAGGTTTATAAGTTATCGTTAATAATCAATTCCCCTATGGAAAAATGGGACTTTTACTTCCGGTAGCAGACTGTTTCACTCTATAGGAACCCTCGACAAGTCACTTCTGCTTTACAAAAAAATGTCATTTCTAATTTGCATGGAAGAGCTTTCATTGCTTGTCGCTTCATCGCATCATGCCGTAATGTAAGCTGCAATTTTTTTAATTTTTTTAAAGAAATCATCCAAAAACAGTTTAGAACCAAAAACATCTGCTTTAAGGGTTGGTATCAGAGAGAAGGTAGAAACTGGTCATGCAAAACTCAATTGTGACTGTTTTTAGTGCAAGAAAAGATGAGCAACATTATAAGTAAAATGTTACAAAATGATACAAAATTGTAAGTAATGGCCTTTTTAAAGTGCACTGTAAAGTAAATGTAAGTGCAGCGTATTTCTACTGGGAAGACTAGCAGCTGTACATCATCGCACCATTAGCTAGGTAACTCCTAGCCAATCACATGTAAGCCATCGCTTTATAAGTCTGCTCAGAATCTATCACATTGCTGTTTCAGTGTGCTAACACGACAACCACCACCACCCCACCGCCACCAGTTGAGTCCCGTCCTGCACGAGGGTAGGCTCCTCGCCCCTGCCTCCTATCTCTGAGGTTCTGAGTACAACTTCTTCGGACCGCCAGACAGGGCTTACGCCAAAGAGAGACATTACATTCCTGTTTTATATTCATCAAATAAATGTAATCTAAAACTTTACTCAAGTTTGTGAGTCTTCCTGATAGAAACGAGGTTTAAAGTACAGTCATTAAAAACTGACTCCTTTAATAGTTGAATAGACAATAGTATGCCTTGTCTTCAAATGATGTGAGCAACAGCCAAATAATGAGAGGGATGACAATGGCTACATTTACATGTACACCAATACTCTGATTACTGCAATAATCAGAGTATAAAGAATAATTAGATTAAGATGTTTACATGATTTGGGCAAACCTCTTCAATCCTGTTTACATGCTACTTGAAAAATACTCTAATTATTGCTGAGAAATGTGACGTTTTAATGCTTTAAAAAAATACTGTATGTATCTTTAAACACAACTTGGCATAAGGAAAATTTGTCAGTCAGTTTGTGAGTCTTTTTGAATGATTTATTAAAAGAACCGGTTAATAAGAGTCATTTTCGACTACACTGGATGCGCTGTCTCATTTGATTCACTCAAAAGAATCAGATCATAAGAGTCATTTGTTTATCCGATTACACTGGTTGCTCTGTCTGTTTTTATACACAAAAAAAGAATTGGTTCATAAGAGTCACTTGTTTGTGAATCAGAATGCACACGCTGGATGTTGTGCTCCGCCCATGAAATATGGTCTTTTTTTTTTATCTCACCTACATTCAATTAAGACTGCAAACCGACATTCACAACTTATTCACTAAATATATTTTCTTTTGCCATGGGGCTGTACATTCTCCAGCACCACTGCCAGTGCAAGAAACTGTCATTTCACATGAAGCCAAGAAATGCAGCTTCTTCTGTTTTTCGTAATGTTTTCGAATCTATGCTTGAGTGTAACATCATCCGTCTGCAGCACTTGCGCACTTTGGTCAGACTGGAAGAAATGCGATTAAAGCGTTTAAATGCCAGTATAAAGCGATTAAAATAGGAGTACTCCACATATCTTACTGCGATTATCATTACTCGGATTATTAGCATAAACGCAATATCATAATCACAATATTCTGTTTACATGAGGAACAGTTCAATCGCAGTATTGCCTTAATCGCATTGTAATTGCATTATGAGGGTGCGTGTAAACGGAGTCAGTGAAAGGAGAGAGAGAGATAAATATTAAACTTTGCACTATCAGTGTGATTATCTGTTAAAATCGGTGTGACACTTAAGGTGTTTGTCAGCATGAGAAGACGAATGCTCACACCTCTCCTTTCGCACAGGAGTGTGTGAGTTTGTGTGTAGAGAGAGAGAGAGAGAGACTGGGGCTATTTTTACTGAGAAAATGTGAAAATTTACCTTAAGTTCCCTATTCCCGTTGTTCCAAATTCATAACACTCTCTAAAATATGTCACATAAAACATTTAAAATGCATTCCTAATGATAAGGATTCCGTTATGGCTGATATTTGCATGGCCTAATTAAACTCGTACATGTTAGAGGCTGCTGTGTTCAGTGTAGATGTTAGAAGCGCTATGCTGTTCATTACCATGTTCAATTAAACTCATCTGATGCACTTATTTGCTATCAGAGCAAAGCAATAAACAAATGCACCAATCTAATGTATTAGCAAATAGACTTTACTGCCTATGCAATTGTGCAATTGATCAGCATGATGCTGTGATTAGTTAAAATAACAGGCAATACATTTGCAATGTTAAAAGGAATATTCTGTTGTAAAATACAACTTTCTCCATCATCAAGCTGTTTTATTGAAATTACAAGTGGTGCTTGCAAAGACCTTTTTTGTTTTTTTTTTTTTTTTTTTGTTTTAACTAGCCCATAACACTGAGTATTAAACTTCGGTGTGTAACTCTTCCTGCACTAGTGGTGGTGATTTTGATTCATTTTAGTGACTCAGTTCTTTTGATTTCGTTCAACAAAAAGATTCATTCGGATTTGTTCATTGAATAGTTCACTTACAAGATCTTCAAGTTACGCCTTTGTGCCTGCAGATGGCTTTTAAGTAATTGCATTGAACCGAAAGCAGTCAACAAGTCTAATTATCCTTTATTAAAATTCTACTAAGAGACTTAAAAGCATCATAAGGTTTTCCCCACAAATGACAACAAAGCATATCATCCTGTGAACTGCTGAGCATGACTTTTTATCAAGCTATACAAAAAAAGGACAACACTTTTGTTGTGTAATGCAATGCAATTCATTAATTTTAAAGACAAAAGTGTCCAAAAGTGTCTGAATACTTTTTTCTCTACTGTACATAATAAAAGTTCAAATAAAATGCAATTCAGTGTGACCACACTATAGAAATGTCATTTTTTCGCTATAGATACTGTATTTCAATGTCATTTAATATTTTATTAATTTCCATGAATTTTCCAGGCCTGGAAAACACAATTTAATATTTGTCGCCGACCAGACCCTGATATTTACTGTGAATTTAATTTCACAAACAGACTTTATTTTGTGAAATTACATGTATCCTGCATATTTTCAATTCGATGTTACGCAATTTGCCTACTCTTTTCAGACCAAGCAAGCCCTGATCCAATTTCGACTAATTTGTGAATCTGGCTTTGGGGTACAATGAATAATCAAAAGGAGGTGGCATGTGTGAGCACGTTCAAGCATAATACATAACACAGAATTCAGAATGGAACCCCCCATAATGTCATACTGACACTCTCTACTTAAAGGGTCATGAAACACTACAAAAATTGTTGTTTGAGATGTTAACAAGTATATATGTCTTGCACACAAGGGCAGAGAATGTCAACATTCGTTATTTTTAATTTCAAGAGGAAAAGGGTTAATTTAGGGATTTTTTTTCACACCTACTTTGAGTGCATCATATGTGGTGAGAGCTCGACTGTTCTGAAACAGGTGGGGTGTTGTGACCCTTAAAAAATAAATAAATAAATAAATAAATAAATAAATAAAAATCTACAGCAAATGAACATGGAAACACAAAAGTGTGACACTTCCAGCTCATATCTGTCGGCCCTAGGCCATAGACTCGCACAGGGGCCCCAGATAAATTCCTGCAGGGTCCCTGGAGAAGAGAAGGCTGCAGTGGTCGGAAGGGGGTTTGGCATTAACATGTGACTGCGTGTTCTAGACTGTTGGTGGAATGGCGGAGACAGCAGCGCAAGAGGCATGTTAACACATCTACATACGCACACACACAGGCCTCAGAGTGCTTCAAAAATAGAGTGCTCTTCAAAACTTAGGCAAGGTTAAAATGATGAGACAGCGCAGCTAACCACTTCCTGAGAGATTCCACTTAACATTTGGGAAACACTGCTTCTGTGGTTCATTACTGCAATGCATTTTGAATGTACCACCCTTTACCACTGCTTTCAAAGTCCTGTAAAAGCCTTTCTTTTTAATCAAAATACAATTTCTTCAGCAGAACACAAATAAAGATTTTAGAAGAATTTTTTTGTTCCATACAATGCAAGTGAATGGGTGCCAAATTTTTAAGCTCCAAAAATCACGTAAGTCCACATAAAAGTAATCCATATCTCTCCAGTGGTTAAATCAATGTCTTCAGAAGCGATTCGATAGGTGTGGATGAGAAAAAGATTAATATTTTATTATTTTTTTACTATAAATTCCCTTCCCTGCTCAGTCAGTCTCCACTTTAACTTTCAGATTCTTCTTCTTGTGTTTTTGGTGATTCACATTCTTCATACAAATATTTACTTAAATATTGCTCTGTTTCTCACTCAAAACTATCATATCACTTCTGAAGTTATGGATTTAACCACTGGAGTTTTATGGATTACTTTTATGCTGCCTTTATGTACTTTTTGGAGCATCAAAATTCTGGCACCCATTCACTTGCATTGTGAGGACCTACAGAGCTGAGATATTCTTCAAAAATTCGAATTTGTGTTCAGCAGAATAAAAGAAAGTCATACACATCTGGGATGGCACGAGGGTGAGTAAACGATGAGAGAATTTTTTTATTTCCAGGTGAACTATCCCTTTAATGGGCTTAGTTAAATCTGCACACTTTGCAAAAAGTTACTGATTAGCGGTTCACACATATGGGTTTTTCAATGGCAGACACTAATGCCAATATCTACAGAGCAGGGTGAAAGATACACTCATATACTCTGTATTTACTGAAAATGTACTCTTTTAAAATGTTTAAAAACAGAACAGATACGCCACTGTTATGCCGACGATACCCAACTTTATATTTCTTCTAAACCCAACGAAGTTTCACAATTCTCCAAATTTCCTTCTACTCAATTCTGGCAAAACAGAGGTACTAATTACTAGACAAAAAACCTCTAAAAATATTATTTGACTCTCGATGGATGTACTGTTACGTCATCTTCTACAGCGAAGAACTTAGGTGTTATATTTGATACCAGTCTGTCCTTTGAAAATCAAATTTCCAATGTTTGAAGAACAGCATTCTTCCACCTCAGAAATATTGCTGTTACGACACATGCTCTCTGCTGCTGATGCTGAAAAACTAATTCATGCGTTCATGACCTCAAGACTACATTACTGTAATGCATTACTGGGAGTATGCAAGTTCAAGAAATAAACTTAAATTGGTTCAAAATGTAGCTGCCAGAATGCTGACTAGAACCAAAGAATATGATCATATTAGATAGATCAATTTAATCGTCGTTATATTGGCTATCTGTTAAATTTCATATGAATTTTACAATTTTGTTAACTAAACTGGCGGTCAAAAGTTTGGAATAATGTACAGATTTTGCTGTTTCGGAAGGAAATTGGTACTTTAATTCACCAAAGTGGCATTCAACTGATCACAAAGTATAGTCAGGACATAACTGATGTAAAAAACAGCACCATCACTATTTGAAAAAAGTCATTTTTGATCAAATCTAGACAGGCCCCATTTCCAGCAGCAATCACTCCAACACCTTAACCGTGAGTAATCATGCTAAATTGCTAATTTGGTACTAGAAAATCACTTGCCATTATATCAAACACAGTTGGAAGCTATTTGGTTTGTTGAACGAAGCTTAAAATTGTCTTTGTGTTTGTTTTTGAGTTGCCACAGTATGCAATAGACTGGCATGTCTTAAGGTCAATATTAGGTCAAAAATGGCAAAAAAGAAACAGCTTTCTCTAGAAACTCGTCAGTCAATCATTGTTTTGAGGAATGAAGGCTATACAATGCTTGAAATTGCCAAAAAACTGAAGATTTCATACAAAGTTGTACACTACACTCTTAAGAGACAAAGGACAACTGGCTCTAACAAAGACAGAAAGAAATGTGGAAGGCCAGATGTACAACTAAACAAGAGGATAAATACATCAGAGTGTCTAGTTTGAGAAATAGACGCCTCACATGTTCTCAGCTGACAGCTTCAGTGAATTCTACCCACTCAACACCAGTTTCTTGTACAACAGTAAAGAGAAGACTCAGGGGTGCAGGCCTTATGGGAAGAATTGCAAAGAAAAAGCCACTTTTGAAACAGAAAAACAAAAAGAAAAGGTAAGACTGGGCAAAGAAACACAGACATTGGACAACAGATAATTGGAAAAGAGTGTTATGGATCTTAACCCCATTTTGTGGGATCAGCTAGACTGTAAGGTGCGTGAGAAGTGCCCGACAAGACAGCCACATCTATGGCAAGTGCTACAGGAAGCATAGGGTGAAATGTCACCTGAGTATCTGAACAAACTGACAGCTAAAATGCCAAGGATCTACAAAGCTGTCACTGCTGCACGTGGAGGATTTTTTTATGAGAACTCTTTGAAGTATTTAAAGAAGTTCTGAAAATTTTCTTCAAATTGTAATAGTAATTTTTAATGTTATTAATGTCCTGACTATACATTGTGATCAGTTGAATGCCACTTTGATGAATACAAGTACCAATTTCTTTCCATAAGAGCAGCATCTGTACATTATTCCAAACTTTTGGCCGCCAGTGTACATACAAAGCTTTGAATGGTCTAGCTCCACAGTACTTAAGTGAACTTCTACCATGCTATATTCCATCACATTCATTACGATCACAAAATTCTGGCTTGTTAATAATTCCTAGAATATCAAAATCCACAAATGGAGGTAGATCCTTTTCCTATTTGGCTCCAGAACTATGGAATATTCTCCCTGTTCGGGACGCAAATACACACCCTCAGATTAAGTCTAGACTAAAGACTCATCTATTTAACCAGGCATACACCTAATTTATCCTTCAACTCACAATTAGGCTGCTTTAGTTAGGTCTGCCAAAACCAGAAACATTTCTCAGAAATATTTCTCATAATCTATATCTCTGCAATTAATTTAATGGCATCTACGCTAATATTATTTTATTTGTTTCCCTGTCTCATTTCCCTGATTCATATCCCGAGGTTACCAGTGCTGGCCAGATCCAGCTCTGTTCCTGCTTGGTGTCGGACTCCACTGTTACGTGTCACTGAGTGATGAAGCCTGCGCTAGCCAGACATCACTTCTGTCTTTTACGATGGACTTCAGAGGATGAACTGATGCCAACTCCAACTGTAAGACATCGGATACTTCATATGCCACTGCCTGAACCTTGGATTTAGGATGGACCCCACCGAACCTCACCGAAATGACCTGCAGGTTGAACTGCGATGCACCTCATTAATCTCTGCCTGCATCACCTTTATCTACTGATGGACTGCACTCTTGAAATGGAATACATAGACTATCAATTAATTGCCAACAAAAGCCTTCATCAGCCAACTAACAAAGGACAATGCATCAATGTGAACTTCTGCAGTTAATCTAGGATGAACTTCAAAGACATTAGTCATTAATCTTACAATTCATACAAAATCTATGTTTAAACACTGGCCCTTAACACTTACTTAGTTTACAAATTGGGGAACTGGACCCCACAGTAAGCCTGGTTTCTCCCAAGGTTATTTTTCTCCATTAACATCTTATGGAGTTTTGTGTTCCTTGCCACAGTCACCTTCGTCTTGCTCACTGGTGTTTTAAATACAATTATTATTTAATTATTTATATTTATACACAATTTACAATTACACAATGATGACTTTATAGATATTATAAACAATGTGTGTTGTGAAAAGCGCTATACAAATAAAAATGACTTGACTTGACTATATCAGTATTATGCTACTGATGCTACCGTTTCCCAAAGAAAACCTTACTTCTTTGGCTTCAATGGAATCTGAACCATCTGCTAAACCTTAAAAAGTCTTTAAAGAATAAAAAAGAAGCAATGTGCCCATGCTGTGTAAAGACTGCATTTCTCAATAGCCCAAGGAGCAGCTATCTACAAACTGTCATAAAAACTTAATGCAAGCTTGTTCCTAATTCCAAACACCATGGGAACATTTTCTTGCTCCAAGCTCTGTTCAATTTAACTTTCAGATCCTCCTGAGTGAGGCAAGCAGACAAGTTACTGGAAGTGAAAGCAAAATCCTATTAAACCTCTCGAGAAAGGATCCATGAAAATGATCAAATCTCCTCTTGAGCTGTAAAGCAGGAACAGCTGTCCACTCGCTGTCAGTACAGCCCAAAGGCTAAAGGATTCTCTCAGCTGTCATTTCTGATCGGAAATCCAAATGCTTGTTGTGTTGAAGATGCTGACAGTGTAACTGGGTGTGAGCCTTAAAATAATAGTTCACCCAAAAATGTAAATTATGTCTTCATTTATTCATCCTTATGTCATTTCAAACTCGTATGACTTTGGTATTCACACTCAAATCACTGATCAACTCCTGTATTCAGTGCCCACATCAAATATCGAGAGTTCGTCAATAAAATCAAACTTCATTGGTTCATGCATCATAGCTCATAGTTTGTGCACTAACCGTCTGATGCACATAGCACACTAATTTAGAAATCGCTTTCAAGAACCACTCAGCGCAAATCTGATTGGCTGGTTTGATGGAACTTGCACGAGTAGAAGCACACAGGAGTTTTCATCAGTCTGCCTGGAAACAGAATCCTGTTCACAAGGTTTCCACGTTAATACATTGAGCGCTTTTGAGAAAGAAATAATTACTGGATTTGTCCAAGTTTGCCAAGTTAGTTACATCAGATCATTTAAAGATATTCAGAGTTTAGCTCAGTGGTAAAAACGCTGGCTACCACCCCTGGAGTTCAGTGGTTCGAATCCCAGGGTGTGCTGAGTGACTCCAGCCAGGTCTTCTAAGCAACCAAATTGGCCTGGTTGCTAGGGAGGGTAGAGTCACATGGGGTAACCTCCTTGTGGTCGCTATAATAGTTCTCGATGGGGCGCATGGTGAGTTGAGCGTGGATGCCGTGGTGGAAGGCGTGAAGCCTCCACACAAGCTATGTCTCCGTGGCAACACCCTCATCAAGCCACGTGATAAGATGCGCATGTTGACGGTCTCAGAAGCGAAGGCAGCTGGGATTCTTCCTCCGCCACCCGGATTGATGCGAATCACTATGTGACCACGAGAACTTAAAAGCACATTGGGAATTGGGCATTCCAAATGTAAAAAAAAAAAAAAAAGATATTCAGAGTTTCGTTTGAGGCACGTCACACACACACATATATATATATATATATATATATATATATATATATGAGCAGAGCTGCATATTTTGCTTTGTTTACTAAGTTATGTCTGTGCTGTACTTAGACTCTCCACACATTTTCCACTATTTCCCTATGTGTTTTCTGTGCAATAGCTCTAGGAAACTCGCGTGCCATTATATAACGATATCTTTCCCCATGATGGTCTTTTACTATGGAATGATATATCTATGATAATCCCGCCCCTAAACGGCACGTGATGACTAAAACAACTGTGATTGATCACTTTACATGTCAGTTAGAGGGCTTTTCCTGTCTAACAGTGGCTCTTGGCCAATGTAAGCTGCTATAGATCCCAGACCTTTGCCATTTTAGTTGAAGGACTGGCTACGCGAGACTACATCTGTCATAACGTCATGACATTTGGTCATGAGACATTCAAGAACCAAAGAAGTTTGATGTTACTGATGTGTCACCATATATAATCAATGATTTGATTTTATGGTAACACTTTATAATAAGGTTCCATTGGTTAACATGAACTAATAACGAACAATACTTTTACAGCATTTATTAAACTTGGTTAATGTTAATTTGGACATATAATAATATATTTTTAAAATCAAAACCTGTATTTGTTATTAGTTAATGCATGATGAACTAACATGATCTAACAATTAACAATTGCATTTTTATTAACTAACATTACACAGTTTAATATATATTTGTAAAAACTTTTGTGCTGCACGGAAGGCAGAAAGTCAGGACTGGAGCGACATTAGGGTGAGTAATTAATGAAATAATTTTCATTTTTGGCTGAAATATCCCTTTAACCCACATTTGCTCTGAGGATTGTATAGGTTTCAGTGTGTTAAGGCAACTGGCTTCTCAATTATTGTAGAAGCCACAATAATTAATAAACGTAATGAGACACTATTGTTATAGTTGATAAATTTTTTTTTTTTTTAATTCATTGGTTGACCAAACAGGTAGTCCCGCACCCCAAACTCACACCACTTGTTGGCCAATGTTGCTGTGTTGGGCTGGACAGTCCACTCAAACAGAGGAATATCTTAATAGCACCACAACGCCACAGTGTTTACACTTTTAGGTGAAATCATCCTTCAAATGGCTTACTTATGGCTAACTCTGCATATTAAACTGGAATACAAGAAATAATTTTTACATTGAAAAGAATTACACACATCAGCTTTACACATTTTCAAAAATAAACCTACCGGTACTATGAGAAATATTCACTGGAGTAAAAAGTAAGACAACTAATCCCGGTCTATCCTATTCTATGTATTAGCATTATATCGGTCATTTGCCATCCAGCTGTCTATCAGTATCAGCATCAGCCATATTGGTCAACCACACCACCACTCACCTCTCTCACAGGTTCGGTCCCAGTAGCCTGTCCCAGTGCAGTCGCAGATGAAGCGGTTCCAGCCCTCCTTGCAGATGCCGTTGTTTTTGCAGGGGTTGCTATTGCACAGTTTGCCTGTGACTTTGCTGCAGGACGACTTGATCCCATCACCATTCTGGGCCTCTGCGATCTGCTTGATGTCTTTACTGCGTCCATCGATGAAGAGATCACGGATGCAGCCCACGTAGCCATAGTTCAGCATAGCAGTCCACAGTTCGGTGGGAAGAACCAAGCCGACCCGGTTGTCCGGGAGACCTCCGAGATACAGGTCACCCTCCAGGTCTAGAATCTCATTCTCTCCACTGGCCGTGAAGGGTGTTCGCCGGCTGTTTACAGAGATGATACCTGTACAAAACAACAACACGCTGTCAGGAACTGACTAAATCACTCGGCCCAAAGAGGATGCAGCAACCACATTGTGGAAGCCATAGGAAACTGTTGAAAACCACACTGTAAAATCACACACAAATATATGAAATGGATAATGTACTTGTATTATTACACGGCTCTCTGGACTACTCAGAGCCGATGAATCATGGCCTCCTTCTGTCAAATATGCTGTATGTATAATGTATATGTACAGGTATAATGACTGCTAAATTGTTTAATTGTTGTCCCAGGCAACCAATTTTATTCATACTGTACAGTAAAAAGTGGTTACATGTAGTTGTTTTGTTAAGGAGCTATCTCTAATAGATCTAGACCTTAAAAATGACTTTTGTTGCCATAACCTAATGTAGTCAGATTGATTTAGTCAAATTATATCATATTTTTTGATTAAATTAAATCAGTTAATTAACATTACCACATGAAACACTTACCTACCTGAAGGTTACCTGAAAAACACTCTTTATAATGGGCGTTCACGCTAGACTTTGAAACTGGTTCAGTGTTTTACTGCTGATTTGACATTTTAAAAACAAGAAAAAAGTATGTGAACCCTTTGGAATAACCTGCATTTAAGTATAAATTTGTCATCTAATTTACAATACTGAACAAACACAATCTGCTTTAACTAATATCACACAATTATTGTATTGTTCTTGTACATACTGAATACATCATTTGAACATTCACAGTGTAGGTTGGAAAAAGTATGTGAACCCCTAGGCTATTGATTTCAACAAAAGCTAATTAGAATCAAGAGTTAACAGACCTTGCATCCAATTAATGAAACGAGATTGTAGGTGTGGGTTAGTGCTATTTTGACTTATAAAAACCACTCAAACATTTTGAGTTTGCTATTCACAAGAAGCATCTGCTGATGTGGACCATGCCTCGCAAAAAAGAGATCTCAGAAGACCTTCAATCAAGAAATGTTGCTTTGCATAAAGTTGGAAATGGTAACAAAGTTATCTCAAAGAGCTTAAATATACATCTATCCACAGTTAGAAAAACTGTCTATAAATGGAGACGATTTAGTACTGTGGCTACTCTCCCTAGAAGTTGCTGTCCAGCTAAGATGACTCAAAGAGCACACTGCAGAATGGCCAATGAGTTAAAATAGAAGTGAAGATTGAAGTGGCTAGAGTGAAATTTGAAGGAATCACTGGAACTGGTTAACATCTCTGTTCATGAGTCTCCTATATGGATTAAACAGGCATGGTGTCCATGGCAGGACACAACGAAGGAAGCCGCTGCTTTCCAACAAAAATACAGCTACGTGCCTGAAGTTTGCCAAAGACCACCTTGACACTCCATGATTTGGGATTGCTTTGCTGCTTTGGGGCCTGGACCGCTTGCCATCATTGAGTGAAAAATGAATTCCCAAGTTTATCACTTAACCCAATAGAGATCTTGTGGAATGACCTCAAGAGAGCCATTCACACCAGACATCCTAAGAATATGGCTGAGTTGAAGCAGTTCTGTAAGGAAGAATGGTCCAAAATTCCTTCTGAATGTCATGCAGGTCTAATTTGCAGCTACCAGAGATGCTTGGTTGAGGTTACTGCTGCCAAAGTAGGATCGACCAGTTATTAAATCCAAGGGTTCACTTACTTTTTTTCCAAAGCACTGTGAATGTTTAATGGGATGTGTTCAATAAAGACATGAAAGATTATAACTGTTTGTGTGTTGTTAGCTTTAGGACAATTTGTTTGTCTATACTTATGACTTTGTTGAAGATGAGATCACATATCATGACCAATAATGCAGAAAACCAGCTAATTCCAAAGGGTTCACATTAACATTGTAGCATTTGAATGTCCATTTTTATCTTAAATTCGATGAATATTCTCATTTTAATTTGACAGCTTTAGTGTTATCGCTACCGTCATGTGTCTCGTATCACTTCACAGGTTCTTTCTTCTTACATAATAAAATTTTAACTCAATAACATCTCATGTCCATTTAAGTTTATTTGTTAAGTAATACTACCACATGTAAAAAGCGGTATAATGTGCATTGTACATAGCTGTACATTTACTTCACTTTTTACACAACTACTTAAGAAATAACTATTTACATGGATATGAAATATTGTTTTGAGTTTAAATTATTTCATAATGTGAGTACACTGAAAAAGAATATGTTAACCTAAATATGTGCTTTGTGTGGTAACATCTAAATTACTCAAGTCAAAAATAATGAGTAACCACAGGTGTAGTTCATCACATTAACTATGTTGGACACTTTCTAGTTGTCAAACGTTTGTGGAACATAGTTTTATATTTAAAACATTAATGTTATAAAATTATTTATGCAATTGTAATTGCTGCGTAAATGCATTTATGCTACCTCTCAGCAGCAGTAAACAGTCTGTGTAAATACACCTAAATGCCACTTCAGATACAGCTTCTGTGCCACCTTTGCGGTGAAAAGATGACTTAAGTGTGTCCAAATACTTTTTGGGAGGCACTGTAGATATGTGTATGTGTGTGTGTGTTAAAGTCTTCTGACACAATGATTTAGCAAAGGCTACAGTAAGGCAGGAGTTTCAGAATAGAAACATCAGTAGAGTTGTGCGAGGAGGGACAGGCAGACTGAGGGGGCACACTGAATTCTTCCACTGCTCTTATTATGCAAGTATTCTTGGTCTCTCAACACCCACATGTCTATATATCTGTCTCATTCCTTTGTTGCTAAGAAATACATGCTTCTATAGACTTCCATGACTGCTGGGCGGTGATTAATCAGAGTGTGTTGGCTGAAATGGGGCTAAATCACCATCTCTGAAAAAACATACAGTACAACAGAATGAAAACATAAAATAAGAACTCCACCTCTAATCTTGCACTAAACAGCTTCTCCGGTGCTAAAGAAATAACCGTCCTCACATTTATTATGTTAGATGATTCGTTATTGAAGTCTTTGACTGTCCGCTCTGTCGACTGCTGTGACAATTATTTAAAATCAACACTAATAATGGCCCTTAATACAGAGAGAAGTGTAGAAGAAATAGCTCTATTAAGTTACAATAGGAATAGATTATTTCCATGGATAAAAGTGTGGTAATATCTACTTCTTTACTGGCACAAGTGGTGGTAATTTAGATTTATTTTCATGGAAGTCCTAAAACTCTTAAAAATAATGGTTCTAACTAGAACCAATAAGGGTTTTACAGTCTGAATATAGGCAAAAAGATGTTACAAGATGTTGTGCATATTGTGACTTATTGTCCTTGTTAGACTATATTCATGAGTGCCATATTACTTTAATAAAATAATAAGCACACATTGTTTTATTATTTAATAAAATAAGTGTCATCTGTCCACAAGAAGATTTAGTCCCTGACATGTACACTAAGGTTAAAAGAGGGCCTCTATGGATGCTATGCATTAATATACACTGAAACTAGGAGTACAGGCGTTCTGCGTCATAGCTGTTACTATATTGAGTATTATAACATGGATAGGTGTGGTGCTGGATGCTGAATGATCAATACAACATTCTAGCCGTGCTAAAATACACAATACATAGTACAACATTTAAACACCTGTTCATTTAGCTGTGCATATCACTGTGCAGCATATAAAGAAAAATGTTCTGTTATTGTTTACATGTCAAGGACTGTATATTCTAGCAGAAGGATGACACAATGAAGTTGCTTGATAAAATTGTCCTTAATACTTTATTACACAGTGACCATTTTACAAAAGCAATAAGGCATTTGAGGCTGTGATATATTGTGAATATAATCACTCATGCCTAACAATGCTTTTTAACCATGACTATATTCACATTATAGTGTAGCACAGCTATATCATAAATGGAACCAGGATTGGGCTGTAATAGAGTACATTTAATGATGTTACTTTTTCTGAATACAAAAATTAAGTAACTGTATTCAGCCCTTGTTATGTTTTCAGGAACCGGCATTCAGAATACAGTTACAAAATACAATTTTGCTAGAATGCTTTTAGAATACTTCTCTCGTAATGACCAAAATAAGGCAGAAAAAAATCTTGTCCATCAAGTTATTTTTTTTTTTAAACCCACACAAGCGTACATTGCACACTTATCCTCTCGCTCTTTCTTCCTCATAGCAGCTACAGCGCGTGTGCAGTGTTGCCAGAGTCATGCTTCCATGCCAACTTTGGCTAATTTGTAAACACAATTGCGGATTAAAAGGATAGAATTGCATGTTGTGTTTTTTGGGATACTTTAAAAATGGACCATGGTCAGTAGCGTTTCTAGCTTGTATGACACCCTGGGCGAAATTGGGTGCCTCGTGGTCTGTGTGGGTGCCTTGTGCCTCCCCCCTGCAAGATGCCGCCCTGGGCAACTGCCCATGTCGCCCATGCCTAAATCCTCCACTGACCATGGTCAGGGGCCTGGGTAGCTCAGCGAGAATTGACGCTGACTACCACCCCTGGAGTCGCGAGTTCGAATCCAGGGCGTGCTGAGTGACTCCAGCCAGGTCTCCTAAGCAACCAAATTGGCTCAGTTGCTAGGGAGGGTAGAGTCACTTGAGGTAACCTCCTCGTGGTCGCGATTAGGGGTTCTCGCTCTCAATGGGGCGCGTGGTAAGTTGTGCGTGGATCGCGGAGAGTAGTATTAGCCTCCACATGCGGAGTCTCCGCGGTGTCATGCACGACGAGCCACATTGACGTTCTCAGAAGCGGAGGCAACTGAGACTTGTCCTCCACCACCCAGACTGAGGTGAGTAACCGCGCCACCACGAGGACCTACTAAGTAGTTGGAATTGGGCATTCCAATTTGGGGAGAAATGGGGATAAATGGACCGTGGTCACCAAAGGGTTTGATGGTAGATAGTAGATAATGAAAATAAAATGTCTTACACATATATAATGATTCCAGGATTGAATATATAACAACCACAGCAGTATGCAAGTGTTGTACAGCTGGCAACATTTTTACACAAATATAACATTCGAGTGCATGATACATTGTTTCCCTCAACTTTAATTGCTGTGTAAATAAATGTGTGCAGCTGAAGATGCGGCCTCTGTGCATAATTTTGCAGTGTAAAGACCTTAGGCATCATTTACGGGTGGGACAGGTGGGACATGTCCATACCACATTTTGCCTTTACCAATTTGCCTATCCCCACCACTTTTTGAAATTGCTTCCATGTCTAATGCAAAAGAAACATATCCAGTTCTTGACCAGGAATTTCCATTTCGTTTGTGTGTGTTATAATAAGTACCAATCCAGTGCTGAAGTTTGTTATTTTTAATGTTTTGCTGAATGCTCGTTGCAGCTGTTACCAGTGGCTCTGAGTGACACTGGGCAGCGATCTTCTCTCCTGCATCCAGACACGCTCAAATGGCTCTGCTGTTGCGCAGCTCGCATTCCTTTCCAGTTAAATAGCAAAGCAAAATGCAAACAGATGTGTGCTGCTCATAATATACATCCACTGATGTACAGATGCACTCTTTGTTTATTAAAAAAAAAGTTTTATTGGGGTGGATTTGAACCTGGAACTCCTTGTACTGGAGGTGAAAGACCAATCAGTCATTCTGGCCAAAGTTTACTGATCCATGTATTTATTCAATGACTAACAAAACCCAGTACTGACAGTGCCAGATGTGCGAATCAAGATATCATACTCTTAATTTTGGTCATCAAGGCTGACATGTATCAAAACATTAAAAGATTATTTTGTATAATATGGCCAAGTATATTCGCACATAACCTGGGTAGCTCAGCGAGTAAAGACGGTGACTACCACCCCTGGAGTTTGCGAGTTCGAATCCCAGGGCGTGCTGAGTCACTCCAGCCAGGTCTCCTAAGCAACCAAATTGGCCCGGTTGCTAGGGAGGGTAGAGTCACATGGGGTAACCTCCTCATGGTCGCTATAATGTGGTTCACTCTCGGTGGGGCGTGTGATGAGTTGTGCATGGATGAAGCCTCCACACGCACTACGTCTCCGCAGTAACGCGCTCAACAAGCGACTTGATAAGATGCTCGGGTTGACGGTCTCAGACGCAGAGGCAATTGAGATTCGTCCTCCGCCACCCGGATTGAGGTGAGTCACTACACCACCACGAGGACTTAGAGCGCATTGGGAATTGGGCATTCCAAATTGGGGAGAAATGAAAAATACAAGGAATATATAGGCCTAAATATGGAAGCATGCAAGCCTACAGAAGCTTTTTAAATCGTTCAAATACTACACTGTTACATGACCTTACTAGGTTGCATAGTAATTTCTGCAAGTGACATCCAGTTAAAATCTCAAAAATATATATATGTTTAATTTGCATTTCCTATCTCATTGTGTGTCAAAATGTATGAATCTTTTTTTTTTTTAAGTCCAATCAAATAATGGATTAATAAGAAATTTGCTGACAAATAGCTAGATAGCTATTTAGATTCACTTAGATGTTAAAGGTGGGGGTGAAGAGGTTCAGATCAGATAACATGACATATTGCACATAATTCATCCAATTGTGCCTTGACTTTATAAATATGTATTCTAGAAATATTCTGAATATGTTACATTTCAGAGAAAGTGTTTAGTATTCAGCCCAGAATACTTTCTTTAAAGGGATAGTTCACATCAAAATGAAAATTCTCTCATAATTTTCTTACCCTCATGCCATCCCAGATGTGTATGACTTTCTTTCTTCTGCAGAACACAGACAAAGATTTTTAGAAGAATATCTCAGCTCTGTAGGTCTATACAATGCAACTGAATGGTGATCAAAACTTTAAAGCTCCAGAAACCACATAAAGGCCACATAAAGGTAATCCATACTGCTCCAATAGTTTAATCAATGTCTTTGGAAGCGATCCAATCTATTTTGGATGAGAACAGACCAAAATGTAACTAATTTTTACTGTATATCTTGCCATTGCAGTCTCAAGGCACGATCATGATTTCAAGCTCGATTACACTTCCTAGTGCTTGACGCATGCACAGAGTGCTAGATGTCGCTAAGAAGTGTAATCAAGCTTGAAATCATAATCGCCAAGGAGACTGCAGATGTAACAATTTACAGTGAAAATTGAGTAACATTTTGGTCTGTTCTCACCCAATACTGACTGTATCTCTTCAGAAGACATGGAGTCTTTTGGATTACTTTTATGCTGCATGAATGTGCTTTTTGAAGCTTCAAATTTTGGACCCAATTCACTGGCATTGTATGGACCTACAGAGCTATATTCTTCTCAAAATCTTAATTTGTGTTCTGCAGGAGAAAGAAAGTCATACATATCTGGGATGTCATGTGGATAAGTAAAATATGAGAGGATTTTCATTTTTGGGTGAACTATTCATTTAAGTATTTCACCCAACCCTGTCTGGAACATTGTATTGACCTATCAGGATTCAGGACTATAACTATCCATTTCATAAAGAACGTTTTATTCTCTAGCTCTTCCGAAAAGCTAAATACTTATAATCTACTGGTAATTTAATAATATAACTGGGGCTTTAAACAACCCAGAAACCAATACACTGATCTGAAGAACCTATAATGTAACATTAGGTTACAACTTTATTAATCGCCAAAGAACCATATAAACTTTGTGTAGCTCATTTCAAAAACCCTACACAAAGAGAAATGGTTCTTGAAAAGAAGAAGGTTCTTTGCTGAACATAAGGTGCTGCAAAGAACCAAGAACCTTTATTTCAAGAGTGACGATCCATGAAGTTCTGGATAAAATGAAGCTACTCACCTGATCTTCCATCTCTCTGGATGTCCACGTGATGCCAGACTCCGTCATTGACCTTGCTTTGTGTGGCTTTGACTTTAATAGTTCCTGATCCCATGTCCAGCAGAAGATACAGGTTTCCATCTAGAAGTTCCACAGCAAAGAAGTCCACTTTGTTGCTCCGCTGATTGCGGGAGTCCTTTTTGTCCTGGGGCTTACCTTGAGTGAAGAGGATTAATCCATTGGGCTCTGAAGTGCGGAAGTCAAAGGAGATAGAGCCCACACGCTTGGTGTTCCACTTGGGCAGACTGAGGAAGGACTCTGCAGTCTCAAAGGAGATGGGGTCTAGGGTGGGCACATTTTCACATTTAAACACCACATCCCCCTGTAGCTTCATTTTTGGGTCTGCAATGCGGGCCAGGCGAGAGAGTTCCAGTCGAATGTCGTTGTTTTTGTAGACCACCTGGAATTCAAGAAACACATTATGGGTGATTTTGATTGACTCGTGGATAAACAAAAATTAGAACATGCTAAATAGAAGCATTTTCACTCTTGGCTGTATGTACATTCTCTAAAAATTCTAATTAAATCTATCTATCTAAACATAGCAAAATGTATATTAAATGGAATATTACGGGTTCAAAACAAGTTAAACTCAAATGACAGCATTTGTGGTACTTACAGCTGAAGAGAATGGGGCCAGTCAATAAACATTAAAATGCTGTTTTAAAAGTATAGCTATGATTTACATGTATAACATGATTTTAATGTGATAAAATCACCAACTAGCCTATAAGTTATATCCAATTACAACACTGTAAACCCAAAACTCCTAAAATGACCATAAAACAATATAAACAAATTTACTGCTCAAATAATACACAGGTTTTAACATAATAATTATTGTAAGTGTTTTTATAAAATAATCTGTTTCACATTTCTCCCTCAAACCTTCCAAAAATTGGCCCCATTCACTTTCATTATAAGTGCCTCACTGTAACCTCAAATTTTGCTTTTTTTTTTTTCTTTTCTTTTTTTTTAGGAAAAGAAGTGGCAAGTCAAAATAATTTTTTGCGGTTATCAACATTATGCCACAAAAGCTGCCGATTGATCTTAACTTGTACTGAACCCAGTATATTCCTTTAATAGTATATAATTTAACCGTATAAAACAAATAAAACAGTGAGAAAAGTAGGCATAAGGTATGTTAGTAAAAATACGTTAAATAATATAATGTGCTAATAGTGTAAATTTGTGTGCAAACCTCCTAAAAATAAAATAAATAATAAGTAAAATAATAAAATGGGCTAATAATTAATAAATTTTTTGTATAAAACAATAAATATAATTTTGCAGAAAAGTATGGAACAACTTCAAAGTCCTTTTTATAAATGGCAGTACATCCCCTGGACCTATTGGTAAAAAATAACCCAGCTGTTGAAGAGGAAAATCCCTACTACACTATATTAGAATTAGACACTCAAATGATGTGCTGTGATACTGTGCCTATTTACCAAGGCAAAGACTCATATACAGAGTCAGCTATGCATTATAGCTAAATACAACACAATACAAAACCAGCATAACTGTAAATTGAAATCCACTCAAGCAGAAAATTAAAAAGCTTTTCCGTTCTCTTTCCTCCTTAAAGAAAGAACTCTTGCTGCTATACAGGACACTGAGTGCACAGCAAACAGCAGTTCTGTTAGACAACACAGCTGTCAGCAAACAGATTTTGCAGCTTCAGGATAACAGATAATCCTAGAAGATTTGACAGTAAATCAACACAGTACTACTGAATACTAACTGCATTGGCCTGGAGAGAGAGTGATGAAATTGGGGAAGAGGTCTTTATTTCACCAACACTAACAATACCATATTTCTTTACTGCCTTTGCCTTGGGGTACCCATCCTGAGATCCACAATCTCCCACCTTGCCCAGATTCAGCACCACCTTACCATCGACCACCATTATCCCACACCTCTTTCTCATCTGTGTTACCGACCCATGCCAATAGAGTGCAACTGTAGGGTTCAGGAGTTAAAAATCCCATTCATTCTCTCAATAGAAAAATGTATTTCTGGCAATAACGTATACCCGCTCAAGAAAGACCTAATATTAGGTTGTAAAGCAATGTATATGCTTTGGTAGAAGCAATAGGTCAGTGTGATTTCAACTTTTTTATTATTATTATTTTTTTATTGTATTTTTTATTGTGTTTAACTGGCAATTTCCATCAAGTGTTGTAATTGGGCACTCAAAATTCAAACAATTTCAACTTTGAACCCTGTTGCCACCAGTGCTGGGTGTAATCTGATTACAAAGTAATTAGTTACAGTAATCTAATTCATTTTTATAAAATAATAATAATAATAAAAATAGTGTAACATTGCATTTTATATTCTTGTTATCAGATTACTGATTTTCAATGTCATTACTTTTAAGTACAGTACTTGGGATATACTGTACATATTACTAAAATAATATTAGGACCCACTTTATATTAGGTGGCCTTAACTACTATGTACTTAACCATTTGATACAATGTACTTATTATGTACATACAAGTTGTTGCATTGTAATTACATTTAAAGTACTTGCATTTAATTACATTTGTAGTTACACTGTTAACTTTACCCCTAACCCTAATCCAACCCTTACCCCAAAACCTAACTGTACCTCAATCACAGTAGCAGCAAATGTGGGAATTTGGCAGAACAACACGTAGTTACACAGTAAATACATAGTCTTGTATGTATTTAATATTAGTACATAGTAGTTAAGGCCACCTAATATAAAGTATGACCTAATATTATGTATAGGGCTGTCGATTTAACGTTAATTCAGTGCGATTAATTATATTTAAAAAATAATGCGTAAAAAAAAAATTACGCAATTAATCACATCCCTGGACCATAATAAGGAAGATTCCTGAGCAATTCAAGCTTGAAGTACCACATGTTTTCTCCAGGGGGCAGTATGCAAAACTTCACCTGTATAGGCAACGTGCAGCTTTTACAGAGAACAAACCAACCTTCAGCAGACAACGGCTGCATCCGAAACCAAAGGTAGCTATCTTGTTGCCTCGCTGCCCTATCAGTCAATGACTCAATACACAGTGTTTGCATATGAAGGTACCTCCAGAAATTGGTTTAGGACAGGCTATGGGGGCAGCAAGACGTCACATCGCTGGTAGGATACCAGCAACTGATTATGGCCATCTGGTGTATACTAAAGGTAATGCGTCTACTTCATTCAGTCCAACCGAACCACAATGGTCAAATAATCTAGAACAAAATCAAGACAGTTTTGGTGATAACCAAGTGTATATTTAATAACTACAGTACTACTTTCTCGCTAGAAATGGAATCAGATGTTGGAAAAAGTGAATAAAAACGTACAATTATACACAAATTGGCTATCAACTGCCTCTTCGGCTGCCATTTTTTTTTCCCTTTAGCTCAACCATTGTGGAACCGTGCGCACAGGATTGTGGGATTTCATAGGCAGCGATGGAGACATCTATGCTGCCTTCAAAAATCGATCAGATGGAGGTATCTCAGTAGACAGGATGTGACATGAACATTGGATTCAGACGTGCCATGATCCCTTTTTACCTCCATATACAGCTTCCGGAAGCAGAATTTTCATGGTTTCGGACACAGCCAACATAACACGAGGACGCGTTCTTGCATTCAAAACACAGCTTGATGGAGCGCAACATCTGAATTTAGGGATTTTAAGACGTGTTTTTCTAAGTATTAAACTACATTTAACTTGATTACGTTTACATTTAACTAACTACATTTAGGGTCCTAAAAATGGTATGTTTATGACGTGACACAACCAAAGTGAGACGCTCTAAAAGCATCTGTCTGACGCAGGTGTACATTGACAGGTCCTTAGACAAGCCTTCATAATAAATCTCAGACTTACTGACAAATTCAGTTGTAAAATGGATTGCTGTGAACTGTCAGCCAATGATTGGATTATGTTCAATAATTGGTTTTGGATTCTAAAACCACTTTTTGTATTATCAGTGCTTAAAGGTGCTGTAAGAATTTTTTTTTCATACTCCCTGAAAGATATTAATGAAATAAGTGTTGTAAGATATCTCACCTGTCTCTGTGACAGCACTAGACTCTGTAAACAGCAAATAAAAATGTGTCCGCGAGCGATGCACAATGACGCTTTTGACCTGTCAATCATTTAAGCGTTCTCATAGTATTGTAGTTCCAGCGAATTATTGAGGCTCAATTCCATGTTGTTCATAACAGTTGTCTGTTGAGGGTGCTATGTTGCTGCTGTTGTTGTAGACAACTGTTTCTGCATGATGTAGGTCTCAATAAAGCTCATTTGTTATCTTTGGAGTGCTGGGTTTTGGAAAAAGAGGGCGTGGCAAATTCAACAGCTCAGTCTAGAGGAAGTAGAACAGATGAAATCGCTTACAGCACCTTTAACTCCTCTGCCACAATAATGTAAGGCATTTTAATTATCTGAATATTTTTATTATATATATTATTTGTAATTATTTAAATATAAATGTATAATTATTTCATCATTATATACTGAATTATTGTTATTTCAGGGGGCTTTCTCAGCAAATATTTATATATGCAAATAATTATATTAATCAGCACACCATGTAATTAATTCAATTAAAAATGTTAATCGATTGACAGCCCTGAATATTAAAATTTTATACATTTAAAATATGAATTCATAATTAATATGAATCAACAAGGAAGAAATATAGTCATTTTGAATTTGTTGAGCAGAAAAAAAAAAAAACAATTGTGTAAAGGGTTTTAGAAAGAAACAAAGTAATTAGTAATGTGATTTCATTTTCAATCAAGTACCAGTAAAGTAATTTTATTACAATTTTAGTGAAGTAATAAGCTATTTGTAGTGGAATACTTTTTGTGTAACTTACCCAACACTGATTGACACTGACCTTTCAAAACAGCAGCTAACGATTACCGAAATATTCAGATGTATAATCACATAGACGTGTCAGTGCAAAAACCAAAACAATACATTCTCTTTAGTGCTTTTTATGTGCAGATTAAAGCAGCGCTTGACACTGGCATTGAGGGGTGTGTTGGCATCCCAACACGAGTCTTGCAGAAGCCTCTTAAGATGACTGGTCGAGCTCTCAAATGAGTGGGACTTTGCAACACAGGGGCAATAACTGAAACTGACTATCTTGACTTTGGCAAATATTATAAAAATACAGTTCTGAGCTTGGTCAAATAGTTTCATTAGGGAAGTTCAATGTTTAGTCGTACTTTGACAAGCTGCTTTCGGAAGCCTGAAAAAAAAAAAAGCACCAACTGCCACCGATAAAGGCCGATAAAGAGTAACATCTTGATACTACAGTCCCACTTTTGAGGGGGAAAAAAAATTATTTGTATTCCTTCTAAAATCCCTGGGGAGAGAAAAGCACAAACCGTCTTCAAAGCACAAACTCCTGCTTAGAAAACATTTCCTCAGCACTACTCTCCTCCAATCAACCTTACCTTGCTGGGATATAGTTACGCTTCAGGTTATGATTTCAATGGTCATTACCTCTAGTAGATCAATAGCGGTATAATGAAAAATAATATGCAAAGAAATGGTGTTGGTAGGGTAGTGCACAGTCTCAGATACATTATATAAAGCTGCACCCTTACTCTATCACCTTATCTGTGTGACGTGCTCTGTCCCCAGAGTGCCATTTATAATCAAAGCCAGGCCTTTAACCACTCCATAGCCTCTGATTTTCTCTCTCTCTCTCTCAGCAAGCAGTGCTTTGTCAGTTATGATCAGGGCTCTCTGGGGTGGGAAGTGGACCATAATCTTTCTTGGATCAGTATCTTAGCTTGTTATTGGGCACAGCTGCCTGCTGCATTATGCTTATTATTAATGAGAAGTGCTCATGGTGGAACATATACAGTAGAGCATGTAGATGTGCAGTGAGAAGCGGCCACTGAGAGAGATACAGAGTGATGGGAGTGGTGGAGGGAAAGCAGTACAGGGTTAATACAGTTTTTTTATTTTTTATTTCATTTTTACTTATAGTTTTTTATTTTTTATTTGTCCTTTCAATTTTGGTTTTTGTCTGCTTAAGTTTTCACTCTATGATTGTTAGTTTTAGTTTAGCTTTTTATTTTTCTATTATGTCTAGTTTCAGTTTAGCTTTTTTTTCTGTAAATTTTGTGAAAATTAGTGCAGTCAGTCGATTAAAATATTAAATTGTGATTAATCACGTTTTTTCACAGTTAATCGTGATTAATCAAAGATTTTAAAAGTGCTGTAATGTGACATGTATACTTCTTTTCCTGTCAAAATGCATTTAGGGGGCGTGGTCAAGCATCCACCCGGAGAGAGAGAAAGCAGTAAGGGTGCTTGCACCTGAGCTAGATTATGTCTAACACCTGTCTCTAATTCCAGTGAGCATGGGTAGAGCGGCATATAAGCAGCCTCGCCACCAGCAGAGAGAGAGAGTCTGGGTCCAGAAATCTGTTTGTGAAGCTAATGAGTTATTGTAAAGCTGACGAGTTATTGTGAAGCTGATAAATTATTGGGAAGCTGTAAACCAGAAAAGTTGCCAATTAAAAAAGCATTGCCTGTGACTGAAGAAACCTGGTTCCCATGTCCTCCTTCCCTCTTGTTGTGAAGTCTTTACACTGGTGCT
The DNA here is from genome assembly GCF_019703515.2 of Myxocyprinus asiaticus. Classification (NCBI taxonomy): domain Eukaryota; kingdom Metazoa; phylum Chordata; class Actinopteri; order Cypriniformes; family Catostomidae; genus Myxocyprinus; species Myxocyprinus asiaticus. Next base: position 8,428,116 of record NC_059362.1, on the reverse strand, counting down.
GAAAACCCAGGTTCAAGATCGAAGACGGTATGCCTTATGGAGTCCTCACCATTGGCCGAGGTCCTCAAGTCCCTCTCCGGCCTATATCACTCCCACCAACAGGCCCTGCTTGAGCTCCGACAGGACCAAGATCGTCGGTTCCACAAGATCCTCAGAGCTCAGGCAGAGGACCGGCAGGTGATCCGGAGCCTCCTAAGCCAGGAGAAAGCCCCGGCCGCGACTCCCAAAGCTTTCCTTGACCTCTTAGAGCGGACTGCTGAGATCTGGGGCTGGCCGTGAGCTCAATGGGCAGCCCGGCTCATTCCTTTGTTGTCCGGGGAGCCCCAACTCGCAGCCCAACAACTGCCGGCTGCTAGTCTCCTGGACTACCGTGATCTAAAGAAGACCATACTGCAACGGGTTGGCTGAAGTCAAGAACAGTACCGACAACTCTTCCGGTCCATGGAATTGGAAAAGACCGGCTGCCCGTTTGCTTTCTCCCAATGACTCCGAGAGGCCTGCTGAAAATAGCTGCTGGCGGGGGACCGCGGCATCGAGGGAATTATTGACCAGGTGGTGCTGGAGCAGCTGATCCGTCGATTACTGAAAAGGACAGCGGAATGGGTCCAGTGCCACCGCCCGGCGTCGCTGGAGGAAGCGGTCCAATTGGTGGAGGACCATATGATGGCAAATCCGAGGGCAGAAGAGCCCTCCCACTCTCTCTCCCCTCCCTCTATGTTTTCCCCATTCTCTTCCCCCTCCCCTCCCCTCTTCTCTCTCACTCTGCTCTCTCCTCCGAGCCTGTTCCTGCCTCACGGAGGCGAGGAGTCCCGCCACCGAAGCCAGTTCCCCGTGTGAAGGGGTTTGCAACCCACCTCCCCCCCAGCATCTACAGTGCCCCGCCGCTCTCCCCCTCAGGTGGAGGTGACTGTCGACACAGGTGCAGGTGTGGCGCCTGGGCCGGTCTGCTGGAGTTGCGGGGATCCGGGACAATTCTGGGATCAATACCCTGTGATGGAGCTGGGGACAGTGGTCTGGATCCCCAACACTCCACAGGCTGCCCCCGATCGGGCCGGAGCGTACCGGATACCGGTAAGAGTCAAGGGGGTACTCACCAAGCCTTGGTGGACACAGGTTGTAATCAAACCACTATCCACCAATGCTTGGTTCAAGATGATCATTTCTCATTATAATCCGATGGTGGGTCACTTAGGGGAAAGAAAAACACTGATCTGACTAATAGCCCATATTTACTGGCCGGGCATTGGCGGCAATTTTCGCAAGTGGTGTGCGGCATGCCGCGAATGTCAGCTGATGAATCTACCAGCCACCCCAAAAGTGTCACTGTGCCCCCTTCCGCTGATCGAGATCCCCTTCAAGAGAATTGCCATGGACCTCGTCGGGCCATTAGAGCAGTCAGCACGCAGACATCGCTTTGTGTTAGACCTAGTGGACTATGCAACGCGATATACAGAAGCAGTGCCTCTATGCAGCATCTCAGCATGTAGTGTTGTGGAGGCACTCTTCAAAATAATCTCCCGGGTGGAGATTCTGAAAGTAATCCTCGCCGATCAGGGCACAACTTTTGTGTCACGGACACTACGCGAGCTTTACGAATTATTGGGCATTAAGTCGCACCAGCGTTTACCATCCACAAACAGATGGCCTAGTGGAGTGATTTAATAAAACCCTTAAGAACATGATTCGTAAGTTCGTGCATGAGGATGCTAGAAATTGGGACAAATGGCTCGATTCCCTGTTATTCGCAGTACGAGAGGTCCCGCAAGCCTCCACTGGGTTTTCCCCATTCAAGCTGCTGTATGGGTGGCACCCGTGCGGTGTGCTTGATGTCATATGCGAAGCTTGGGAGGAGGGACCTTCAGCTGGTAAGAATTAAATTCAATACGTTCTTGATCTTAGAGCAAAACTCCACACCTTGGGGCAACTAACACAGGAGAATTTGCTCCAAGCTCAAGAACGACAGTGCCGACTGTATAACAGGGGAACTCGGATGCGTGAATTTGCACCGGGAGATAAGGTACTTGTATTACTCCCCACATCGTGCTCCAAATTATGGAGGGAGGAGGTCCCTGTGATGTTGGCTATGGTAGTTCCGGAGAGGGTGGAGCTCGGGCCGGAGGTGAATACAAAACACAATCATATCACCCCGGTCACTTACGGAGACCTCACCGTATCAACTCACGGAGGTTGCCAAGTTGCAACAGGAATTTGCAGACATGTTTTCCCCTCTGCCGGGTTGTACAAACCTCATCCAGCACCACATCGAGACAGAGCTGGGGCTAGTGGTACGCAGCTGTCCCTACCGATTGCCCGAGCACAAAAAAAGATAGTTTGGGAAGAATTGGATGCAGTGCTCGATATGGGTGTAATAGAGGAATCCCACAGCGATTGGTCCAGCCCGGTTGTTCTGGTTCCTAAGAGCGATGGGTCTGTCTGGTTCTGTGAGGATTACAGAAAGGTCAACGCAGTTTCTAAATATGATGGCTACCCAATGCCTCACGTTGATGAGTTGCTCGATTGGTTGGGCACTGCTTGATTTTATTCGACACTGAATTGACAAAGGGTTATTGGCAGATCCCCTTGACACCAATATCCCATGAAAAAATGGCCTTCTCCACACCGTTCGGATTACACCAATTTGTGACACTTCCGTTTGGTTTGTTTGGGGCCCCGGCTAAGTTCCAGCTTCTCATGGACCAAATTCTCAGATCGCATTTGGCTTACGCCGCTGCCTATTTAGATGACATCATCATTTATAGCAATGACTGGCACATTCAGAATCAGAATCTAATGTCAAAATTGGTAAATGCATTAGTTGTTTTGAAAAAAACTGTATGTTTTAAATGAATTGCTTGCATTAATGCGTTAACTTCAACAGCTCTTGTGGATGCTCTTTTTATGTAATAAATTTAGACCACATCTACACTAATATGTTTATTAATAAATAATAGTTTTTTAAATGGTTGAAAAGGCATTGATTTTGATATGTTTAAGTCTCTCATTCACACTGAAACTGTGTTTTTCGCCACCGTAAATGGGGTTTGGAGATAAAAGGCATTTCACTGAAACAGCTTACAATGCTTACAGCACCCTCAACACCATCATTTTTAGTAGTATCCAATACAGTTTTAAACATTTCCTAGTAAATTGCCATTGGTAATTAGTACTATTAGTAAAAATCATATGACTTGCATACACATTCATTTTCATTCTATAGAAAAAAGAGCACCGTCAAATTTTTCAAAATGTCACCTTTTGTTTAAAAGAAAGATAGGTTGGAAATTTAGGATTTAAATTAGTGATTACAGATAATTTTATTTTGGGGTGAACTATCTCTTATTTAATAAGCCAGATCTTAGTGATTGCAACTATGACACCTAATTTTTGATGCAGGAAAGAGCATTTCGAATCTCAAAGAGATGGTTTTACCCAGTTTGATTGTAAATCTCACAATACTTGTTACATTGTGCAGTGTTAAAAGAATATTCCTAGTTATTTACAACTTAATTTCAAAGTACCACATCTGTGGCATGCTGTCAATTACCACAGAAATACAAAATGGGAAAACAAACAGAAAACACATTCATTAACACACATAAAACAGAAGCCTAGCAGGCAGGCAAGAAAGGTTTAAAAGCAGAACTATGAAGCTTATATTTTTGCTAAAGCACTTCTTCAGTATTATACACTGATGAGCCAAAATATTATGACCACTCACAGGTGAAGCGAATGACATTGATCAGCTCCTAACAAGGCCACATGTCAAGGTCTGGTAGATTAGATGGTAAGCGAACAATCAGTTCTTGTATTCAGTGTGTTGAATGCAGGAGAAATGGTCAGGAGTAAAGACCTGAGGGACTTTGACAAGGGCCAAATTGTTATGGCCAGACGACTGGGTCAGAGCATCTCTAAAATGGCAAGGCTTCATTAGTGATGAGTACCTACCAACAGGCGACAGGGTGTTTGCCACCCAGGGCTAATCAATGCATGAGGGCAACGAAGGCTATCCCGTCTGGTCCGAACTAACTGAAAGTCTACTCTGGCACAGGTCGCAGAAAATTTTTATGATGGTTTACGGGAGAAATGTGTCACAACACATAGTGCATCGCACCGTGCTGCGTATGGGGCTGCGTAGCCTCAGACCGGTCAGAGTGCCCATAATGACCACTGTCCACAGTCGAAAGTGCCTACAATGGGCACGTGAGCATCGGAACTGGACCATGGAACAGTGGAAGAAGGTCACCTGGTCCGATAAGTCCATTTTCCTTTACATCATGTGGACAGCCTTGTACATGTGTACCATTTACCTGGGGAAGTGACAGCACCAGGACGCACTGTGGAAAGACAACAAGCTGGTGGAGGGAGTGTGATGCTCTGGGCAATGTTCTGCTGGGAAACCCTGGGTTCGGCCATTCATTTGGACCTCAATTTGACACATGCTACCCACCTAAACATCGTTGCAGACCAGGTACACCCATTCATGGCAATTGTATTCCCTGATGGCAGTGGCCTCTTTCAGCATGATAATGAGCCCTGCCACACTGCACACATTGTTCAGGAATGGTTTGAGGAACATGATGAAGAGTTCAAGGTGTTGCCCTGGCCTCCAAATTCCCCTGATCTCAATCCGATTGAGCATCTATGGGAGGTGCTGAACCAATAAGTCCGATCCATGGCTGCTCCACCTCGCAACTTACAGGACTTGAAGGATCTGCTGCCAATATTTCGGTGCCAGATACCACAGGACACCTTCAGGGGTCTTGTAGAGTCCATGCTTTGGCAGGTCGGCGCTGTTTCGGCAGCACTCCAAGGACCAACAGCATATTAGGCAGGTGAGCATAATATTTTGGCTCATCTGTGTAAATAAGTTTTATATAAATAATTGGAATACAAAAGGTAAAAAAAATATTGAATGTGCTGGTCGAAAGTATCATAAAAGGAGCCCACACGACTTGTGTGTTATATATCTAAAGTTCTCTAAAGCTTTAAAAAAGCTTGTTGTGAGTAACAGACTGAAACTTAAGTCGCTATTCACTGAAAATGTCAATATTCATTACATCAGTACACTGAGTGTGAGTAATTTTGACTACTGTATTCCCTTAATGTACAGGTGCATCTCAATAAATTAGAATGTCATGGAAAAGTTCATTTATTTCAGTAATTCAACTCAAATTGTGAAACTCGTGTATTAAATAAATTCAATGCACACAGGCTGAAGTAGTTTAAGTCTTTGGTTCTTTAAATTGTGATGATTTTGGCTCACATTTAACAAAAATCCACCAATTCACTATCTCAAAAAATTAGAATATGGTGACATGCCAATCAGCTAATCATCTCAAAACACCTGCAAAGGTTTCCTGAGCCTTCAAAATGGTCTCTCAGTTTGGTTCACTAGGCTACACAATCATGGAGAAGACTGCTGATCTGACAGTTGTCCAGAAGACAATCATTGACACCCTTCACAAGGAGGGTAAGCCACAAACATTCATTGCCAAAGAAGCTGGCTGTTCACAGAGTGCTGTATCCAAGCATGTTAACAGAAAGTTGAGTGGAAGGAAAAAGTGTGGAAGAAAAAGATGCACAACCAACCGAGAAAACCGCAGCCTTATGATTGTCAAGCAAAATCGATTCAAGAATTTGGGTGAACTTCACAAGGAATGGACTGAGGCTGGGGTCAAGGCATCAAGAGCCACCACACACAGACGTGTCAAGGAATTTGGCTACAGTTGTCGTATTCCTCTTGTTAAGTCACTCCTGAACCACAGACAACGTCAGAGGCATCTTACCTGGGCTAAGGAGAAGAAGAACTGGACTGTTGCCCAGTGTTCCAAAGTCCTCTTTTCAGATGAGAGCAAGTTTTGTATTTCATTTGGAAACCAAGGTCCTAGAGTCTGGAGGAAGGGTGGAGAAGCTCATAGCCCAAGTTGCTTGAAGTCCAGTGTTAAGTTTCCACAGTCTGTGACGATTTGGGGTGCAATGTCATCTGCTGGTGTTGGTCCATTGTGGTTTTTGAAAACCAAAGTCACTGCACCCATTTACCAAGAAATTTTGGAGCACTTCGTGCTTCCTTCTGCTGACCAGCTTTTTAAAGATGCTGATTTCATTTTCCAGCAGGATTTGGCACCTGCCCACAATGCCAAAAGCACCAAAAGTTGGTTAAATGACCATGGTGTTGGTGTGCTTGACTGGCCAGCAAACTCACCAGACCTGAACACCATAGAGAATCTATGGGGTATTGTCAAGAGGAAAATGAGAAACAAGAGACCAAAAAATGCAGATGAGCTGAAGGCCACTGTCAAAGAAACCTGGGCTTCCATACCACCTCAGCAGTGCCACAAACTGATCACCTCCATGCCACGCCGAATTGAGGCAGTAATTAAAGCAAAAGGAGCCCCTACCAAGTATTGAGTACATATACAGTAAATGAACATACTTTCCAGAAGGCCAACAATTCACTAAAAATGTTTTTTTTATTGGTCTTATGATGTATTCTAATTTTTTGAGATAGTGAATTGGTGGGTTTTTGTTAAATGTGAGCCAAAATCATCACAATTAAAAGAACCAAAGACTTAAAATACTTCAGTCTGTGTGCATTGAATTTATTTAATACACGAGTTTCACAATTTGAGTTGAATTACTGAAATAAATGAACTTTTCCACGACATTCTAATTTATTGAGATGCACCTGTATAATTATATAATGCCCCTTCCTGGTATCCTTGTGTTGATACCAAGATAAATTTACCGGATGTACTTTTTTTTTTTTTTTTCACCAGTCTTATGCTAATGTTTAACCCTCTGGGGTCGACGGAAGCACCGGGTCCGCGGATATTTATCACACAAACATGAAACATATGTCTAAAGAAAGCTTAAAATGTCTGCAATGTAATCTGTATGATACGGTAATGTGCTGAGGCGATCAATGCAAATGGTAAACGCCCCCAACAATGCCTTAAAAAGCATCAAGTTCATCATCAGATTCATTCACTTTCCTGTGTTTTTAGAAGATGGCACGCTACACAGGTGAGGATGCTCCTGGATAGTTCACGTTTTCCTCAGAAGAAGAGCGGGAATCCGACAAGGAACGTTTGCATTTTGAAGAGCGACTTGATCCAGCCGAGGATACAATTTTGGATGAGTAAGTCATTTAGTTTTATTTACATATTAGTTGACATGCTATTTTATATAAACATGTACATATTTTACTAGTTGGACTATTTCCAGACTTGCCAGCCAGGATTCAGAGTATTGACATTTGAAATATGTCCTAATAGGCAAGTTTTAGTTACATTTAAATGTTGTTTCGGCTAAAGCAGGTATTTAAATTGTATGCTGTATGATATAAATATGATATGTAATATGATATAAAAATAATATGAATGTTTAGATTATATTTTAACCAGTGTTTATGCTGCCTCATTATCATCAACAAAGTTTGTTCTTGCAAATATCTGTTCAGGTGTAAATGTGTAAAATGCACTGTAAATATGCCCATATTAGAAAATCAGCATATTAGAATGATTTCTCAAGGATCATGTGACACATGAAGACTGCAGTAATGATGCTGAAAATTCAGCTTTGATCACAGGAATAAATTGCAATATATTCAAATAGAAAAGTTATTTTAAGTTGTAAAAATATTTCACAATATCACTGTTTTTGCTGTATTGTGGATCAAATAAATGCAGCCTTGGTGAGCAGAAGAGACTTCTTTTAAAAACATTAAAAAATCTCTAAAACTTTTAAATGGTAGTGTAGGTCTAAATTTTTAAGTTAAGTAAAGAAAATGTATAGTCAGATTACTTCTTTTAACTTAAACTACAAACAATACATTAAATCATTAAGTCTCCTCACATTCACTGTCTCTCAGGGGAGGGGTCTTTGTCTCCTCAGGTGTGAATCACATCAATATTCATGATCATCCACGCCTCCTCACATATGGCCTTTCTAACACTAAAAGTGTCTTACAAAAGTTAAATTACTATATTGTTTTGTATGAATGAGTAATCAGGATGGTTTTCACATCATTTTTGTAGCAAAAACTCTAGGCTACAAGATCCAGTTCTCAAAAGTCTTGTGAACAAATGTTTAGTATGTGTTATATGGCCTTATTTCGATGACTTTGTCTTTTCAAAAACCACGCATAAATGTTATTTTCTCAAAAATACAAACATGTACATACATGTTGTTCACATATTATTGTAGCCCAGTTTGTGCTGAATACAGTGTTATCAGACTTTAGCCATTAATATGTTTTTAAACAACTGAAAAAAGCACAAACGTCAAGGCATGTCAAAACTTCTCCAGGGCCCAAAACACCCTCAGACCCCAGAGGGTTAATGTTTAAAGGTTATGGTATACATTCAAAACAGAATAACACTGTATTTGTGGTGCTCTACCAACATGATCTCACAGGAAGTCAACATGTTGCTTCTAAATGTTCCACACTCACGAAATCAGTGAGTACTTTGTCTAGGTAATTATTATCGTTATAGTGTAATTTACAGCACTGAGCAGAAGAAAGCGTGAACCTAAATTAAAGCAAAGAATGCTGAATTTGAATGCAGATATAATTAATGTTAAGTGTGATAAATGTTTACTCAGCTCAAATTAAAGTAGTGCTCAGAGTCATTTAATGTTTAATTTCTGATTTATTGCATAATTTTTCATTGTAAATCACGGCTAATCAGAGATTATGAAAGTGCTGAAATATATATACTTATTTCACTCTTAGCAAAGAAAACAAAACTAAATGTAACAATAATGCTTAATAACATTTTCCAAACAAAGCCTTCCACAGTTTAATGATAGAAATGTACTAAAATAGCCCCAATGCAAGTAATATTAAATGCTTCCTAAAGTCTAAGTGGGAGGTTGACTAATTAAAAGAGCTAGTCCTTTCATAGGGCTCCCCATAGTCCCCCGTTTTAGTGCTGGCACTGCCCATGTAATCCGAATTGTCCAGTAATTATTAGGTGACACTTCGAAAGCTCAGCAGCTATTTGCTTTGAGCGGAGCATTGACAGACCCTTCATGTCAAGCTACGTGTTTGGTCAAGCTACGTGTTTGGTCAAGCTACGTGTTTGGCTTGTAGGTGATAGTTAAGATTTGACGTGGTTCTGTAGTCAAATTCCAACTTATTTAAAAAGAAAACACACACACACACACACACACACAAAAAACACCTTGCTTTGCGGGGCCCCCCTGGTGGTTTGGGGGCCCTAAGCGGGCGCGTTTACCGCTTATAGCAAGAAACGGCCCTGCGTTTAAGCGTTCATTTTGACAGCTCTAATTTATAGTCCAACGAACAGTACACAGAGCTCACAAGGAAAAGTTCATTCACAGGTATTGATTTTCCTCATCTCCATTGGTCTGCAGATGCATATATATGCAAAAAAAAAAAAAAAAAAAGGGGGCTCAACCCAGTTCAGCTGATGATGCAGAAACTTTTTTTCCCCCTTGTATTCTGTGTAATTAATTTTGTTCCATTAATAAAAAAATCCCAGTGAAAGGTCAGGATATATCTGTCTGCTGTAAGTTATCTTTACTTTTTCGATTAATTAAATATGGAACATGGGCAATATTCAGTATATCAGCAGACTATTTATGCTAGGTTTAGCTAACAGCAATTTTCTGAATGTAGAGGACTGAAGATTGAATTTCTCCGATTTATTTTGTTATGCAGTACACAATGGTATCCCTTCCAGAGAAACTCTAAAATTAGTCACGGTAGAGAATGTTCATCTCCTGCTGTCAAATGTACACACACCAACAGCAGCCACAAGCTCATCACTGAAACTCAACAGTGCAGGAGCCCCAGAGCCCATAATAATCAACACATACTTCCTGTTCTCAGGTCATTCAATGATACAGGTGCCTTTTTCATTTCAATAAGGCTATTTTTTGGCTGATGGCACCATAAGAATGTGCACAGTTCCAAAGCCTTTACTAGTGACTATTCTGAGCTATGACATCACAGGCAGCAGACAGAAAAATGTAAGTCCATTTCTCCCTTTTAAGAGCCTCCAGTTGAGCTACCGTGCAATTGCATCACGCTCGAGCAAGCTTGCAAATGTAGTTGGTTATGAATGCAAATGTTAAAGTTAGGGCTGTCAATTTAACATGTTAATTTAGTGCGATTAATTATATAAAAAATAATGAGTTAAAAAAATTAAGACAATTAATCATGTCCCCGGACCGTAATAAGGAAGATTCCTGAGCCATTCAAGCTTAAAGTACCACCTGTTTTCTCCAGGGGGCAGTAAGCAAAACTTCAGCTGTATAGGCAACGCGCAGCTTATCCAGAGAACAAAACAACCCTTCAGCAGAAAGCAAAACACGAGGACGCGTTCTTGCATTTAAAAAACAGCTTGATGGAGCACAAATACGAACTCAGGGATCCCAAGATGTATTTTTCTAAGTATTAAACTACATTTGACTTGACACAACGACCTAAACATTTTATGTTTATGATGTACCGCAATCAAAGTGAGATACTTCAAAAACATCTGTCTGGTGCAGGTGTACATTGACGGGTCCTTAGACAAGCTCTCATAATAAATCTCGGACTGATTGACAAATTCAATTGCAAAATGGATTGCTATGAACTGTAGGCCAATAATTGGCTTATGTTCAATAACATGCAAATAAACAATACATTGGATTTTAATGCCACTTTTTGTATTGTCTTATCTGTGGAATATTAGGAGTAATATGGTAATATTACTTCGAGCTTCCTTTCCGCTGTCCACCAAAGCAGACAAAGAGCTGCTCGGAGCTTCTAAAGCTCTGCGTGCGATCCAAATAGATGCGTAAAGCTTGCACAAGACACAGCAACACCAAGGCTGGGTCTGCCTCCTCCTGGGGCAGCGCTTGCAGGTTCACCACCTGATCCCTAAAAGGGGTCATGGTAACCTTGGGCACATAGTGTGAGTGTCAGGGTCTCAGGATCATGTGAGAGTAGCCCGGACCAAACTCCAGGCACGTTTCACTGACAGAGAACGTTTGCAGGTCTCCTACCCTCTTGATGGAAGTGAGCGCAGTCAGGAGGGCAGTCTTTAAAGAGAGTGCCTTAAGCTCAGCTGACTGCAGGGGCTCAAAGGGGGCTCCCCATAGACCCTGAAGAACTACAGAGAGGTCCCATGAGGGAATGAGGCGCGGTCTGGAGGGATTTAACTTCCTAGCGCCTCTCAGGAACCTGATGATCAAGTCGTGCTTCCCCAAGTACTTACCATCTACTGCATCGTGATGAGCTGAAATAGAGGCTACATACACCTTCAGGGTGGAGGGGGACAGCCGCCCCTCCAGCCTCTCCTGCAGGAAGGAAAGCACCGATCCGACTGCACATCTCTAGGGGTCTTCGTGTCAGGAAGAACACCACTTAGCGAACAGATGCCACTTCAAGGCATACAGGCACCTCGTAGAGGGCGCCCTAGCCTGAGTGATTGTGTCTACCACTGCTGGTGGTAGGTCACTTAGGTCTTCCGCGTCCCATCCAGGGGCCAGATGTGGAGATTCCAGAGGTCTGGTCGCGGGTGCCAAATGGTGCCCCGTCCCTGAGAAAGAAGGTCCTTCCTCAGGGGAATTCGCTGGGGGGGAGGAGGGGGCTGTCGCAAGGAGCATGAGATCAGAGAACCACGTCTGGGTGGGCCAGTAGGTTGCTACTAGGATGACCTGCTCCTCGTCCTCCCTGACCTTGCACAGGGTCTGTGCAAGTAGGCTCACTGGGGGAAACGCATATTTGCGGGGGATGGAGTGGTCTGTCGACCAGCTCCAGAGAAGCGGGTCACCTCGCCCCTGGGTCGCCCATCTCGGGGGAGCTTCGAAGCCTTTCTTGGGTTCTTAGCGGCCGGCCGCGAGATGGGTGGCGTCTGCTTCCTGCGGAGGGCTCCACACCGGAGCTGGGCCATGGGGGCGGGCTGCAGCAGAGCTGGTGTTGTTGCTGCAGGAGGACGCCCTTGGTGATGAGCAGACAGGGTGCAGGGTCTTAAGCCGCACCAGGGCAGGATATGTTGTAAGGCCTCTGTCTGCTTGGCAAAGTCCTCGACAGCATTGCCAAACAGGCCAACCTGGAAAATGGGGGCGTCAAGGAACCTTGCCTTGTCGGTCTCTTCCATCTATACCAAGTTGAGCCAAAGGTGGTGCTCCTGGACCACCATAGTGGACATCGCCTGCCTGAGAGACCGGAGAGTGAGGTCGGTCACCGAGCGCAGTTCCTGCATCAATCCCGGGTCAGAACTACCCTCGTGCAGTTCTTTTAGCGCCTTGGCTTGGTGTACTTGCAGGAGAGCCATAGCGTGCAGGACGGAGGTGGCTTGTCCAGCAGCACTGGAGGTCACAGTCATCAGGGACAACATAAACCTACAGGCCCTGGATGGGAGCACCAGGTGGCGGCACTCTGCGGACACAAGTGTCGCAGAGCGCCACTTGTGCTCCACCATCGAGGGTGGTGAGAGCAGGGGAGCTGAAAGACCGGGACCAGGCAGTAAAATGTGCCTACCACGATCTTGTCAGCTCCTCATGCACTTCCAGAAAGAAAGGGACCAGGGCGGGGCGTGGCCGTGGGCGGCGCCCTGAGCCTAGGAACCAATCGTCGAGCCACAAGGGTTCAGGGGAGAGTGGAGGGTTCCACTCTAGCCCAACGCTCGTGGCCGCCCGGGAAAGCATGTCCATAATTTCCGTGTCAGCGTGAGACTGGGCGACCATTCCCGAAGGAGGAAGCCCAGCCGAAGCCTCTGCATCAGACTGGATGAGCCCACTCTCCGATGCTGCGCTCAATAACTCATTGTCTTCCCAAGCTCCGAACGAGAAGTCAAACTCGCGCTGAGGCGAGCTGGCAGTCTCGTGCGAGAGCCCGATTGGGGCAAGCGAGTGTGCTGGGTAATGCTTTTCCTACGACAGCAAGCCGTGACCGCAATGTTGCCATGGTCATGTTCTCACAATGAGGACATGACTTATCCATGAAAAATGTCTCCGCGTGGGCAGTGCCCAGACACGTAAGACAGTGTTCGTGGCCATCAGAAGCAGAGAGATAACGACCGCAACCAGGAATAACACACAAACGGAAAGGCATCTTTAAAAAGACGTTCCATGTGTGCCGCTCTTTTTGTGAATGAAAATATACTCTTTTAGAATATACTCTCTTATTTTTGCTCTGCCGAAGCGCCCAGGGGCGTTCTCTGCACTCCACGGGTGCAGAGGGGGAGAAGCTGCTGAAATCTGCCGTAAATCCAGCAGTTTTGAGGTGCGTCTTTGGAGGGAATTGAATTCAGTGCACTGAATACAACCGCTTGGCTCTGTAGAGAAAATCTGAATGAGTGGTTGCATACCAGCTCCTTTTATACCCGTATATCTGGGGGAGTGGCATGCAAATTCCACTCGCCAATTCTCAAGCAGAGGTGTTTGGGGCTCCCAAGAGAGACCCCTAGTGTTACTACATCGACATAACATCAAGTGAGTGACAGATAGGGAACCCTGTCCCTGACAACCATGTCACTCATGTTTATCACAACTGTTTGCTGTTAGCCAGCTATAGTTTGTCAGTGCAGTCAGTAATGTAGCAGATTGAAAGGTAAACATCAGAGCATCTTTTTGCAGCTCAGCAGACAACAGTGCGGTGGTAGATTGTGTCTGTTGAGTGTTGATTTCACGCTACACTGTTACCCAGTTGGTGAGACGCAATGCTGGTCCGTCTTGTACTCTCTGTGACAACGAGCTTATAGCTAACTAGCTAACCACGTAGCTACTTTCATAACTTGCAGCTGAGTGGAAGCTAATGTGTAAACATGTATTCACCAAACTGTTTTGTTTAGGGTTCACAGTTTGGTACCCCCTTCAACTGAACAATTCCAGTCATTGCATTTATAATATGTAATATTTAAAAGTCTGGTTTTCCACCGTTGAAAGTTTCCCTTGAATTTGCATATCAGAATACAGTGTAACACCACTGCCGCTGTTTTTCTCTTGTCTCGGCAGGTGTAAATCCTTCTTGTTTTACATCCTGCCACTAAATGACTGGCAGTATTAAAATAGTCAGCATTGGACTGACACTAAACAGTACTGATGTTTATTTAGCTATTTATTTTATTTGAATTTATTCTTTATTTTAATGGTCAGCAACTGACTGATACTAAACATACAGTACTGATTTTTATTTAGCTATTTATTTTATTTTTATTTATTCTTTATTTAAATGGTCAGCAACTGACTAATACTGAACATATAGTACTGATGTTTTTTAAGCTATTTATTGCATTTTTATTTATTCTTTATTTTCTCAGTGTTCATTTCTAGAATTAGTTGACAATGTATAATAGTCAAATGTTCTTTGATAAAAATATTTGTTTAAGAAAGCAGCCTTCTGAGTACCTTTGCATAGTCATATTGGCGCAAAATTGGTAAACAATCCATATAGAAAAGGTCTGTTTTCATTCCAGCTCAAAAATGATCTATATCGGCCACCATGTCGGTAATCTGTGAATTTCCCCCTCTAAAATCGGTATCGGTCTCAAAAATCCCATATCGCTCGGGCTCTAATACCAATGCCCTGCAAAGGAAACTGTCATCGGTGTGGGAAAAGAGGACATTTCCAACGTGTGTGCACATCAACTAAGCCAGTACATGAGCTGTCAGAGGAAAATATTATATTCCTTGGTTTCAGACAATGAGGACCCAAGGATGGCTGAGATTTTGGTGTTAGGCACAAAAGTAAAATTCAAGATTGACACTGGTGCTGATGTGACTGCTATTTCAAAGCGTACGTTCGAGGACATTTTCTTGCATGATACAAAGCCAGCTCTAAAACCCGTGACCAGGCCACTCTTAGAACCAGGCAGACAACCACTGGAGGTACTGGGCGTGACCAGTATGGTATTGCAAAAAGGAGAAATAGAGGCGACACAGGATGTGTATGTGATCAAAAACTTACAAAAAGCATGTGACAAGGAGGGACACCTGGCACTAAAGTACCCCAATCAGCCGGGAGAGGGATAAAGAGGAGCCAGAGATGCCAGTTCGAGAGAGACTTGTATGCAGCTGACGAACGTGTGCATTCTGCATTGGGCCGGAAAGGCCAACAATGTGAGCAACACATGGAGCTGTGTGTGTGTGTGCTGGCGAGTGTGTGCTGAAAAGCAGCTTTATGTTGAGTCCAAGTGAAAATGTGTGTAATTAAAGTCTTCCGTGAACTGTTCACCCGGCTCCTGCTTTCTCCTTCGTAGGGAAGGCAGAGATCTGCCACACAGCATTGTTGGGTAGGCTAGCAAAAACATGTCTGGAACTAGTAACAAGACTGGACAGTATTTACATAGTGACCCTGAAGAAAAGCTACCCAAAACTGTGCAGTGGTCTAGGGCTCATCAAACAGCCTTATGTCATAACCAGATGCAGTGCCCTTCTCTCTTAAGACTCCGAGGCAGATTCCTCTTCCCCTTATGTAAAAATTTAAGGAGGAACTTCAGCGTATGGAGAGAATCGGTGTCATAAGCAGAGTGGAAGAGCCTACTGACTGGTGCTCTGGTATGGTGGTAGTGCCAAAGAAAGATGGAACTGTTTGCCTGTGTGTGGATTTGACAAAGTTGAATGAAGCTATTTGTAGAGAGAAATACATACTGCCATCTGTGGAGCAGAGTCTTGGCGTGTTGGCAGGGGCCAAGATTTTTAGCAAGCTTGATGCAAATTCAGGATTTTGGCAAATTCCTTTAACCCCAGAGACAGCTAAATACACCACATTCATAACTCCCTTCGGCAGATTCTTATTTAACCACCTTCCTCTTGGCATTGCTTCAGCTCCCGAACATTTCCAAAGTAGAATGGTGTCAAAGGTTACAGAGGGACTAGAGGGAGTCATTTGTCATATGGATGATGTGCTCATTTGGGGAGGAACACAAGAAGAACATGATGCACATTTGCACACAGTATTGCAAAAGATCCAGAATGCTGGCATCACACTGAATGTGGATAAATGTGATTTGTCAAAAAGCGAGATTCACTTTCTGGGACATATCATCTCAGTGGAAAGGATCAGACCAGACCCTGGTAAAACAGAGGCCATAGTGAAAATGCAGCCACCCTCAAACGTTAGTGAGGTAAGAAGTTTTCTGGGGATGGTGAATCAGTTGTGAAATTCATCCCTTAGCTGGCTGAGAAGGACAGACCGCTTAGAGACTTGTTGTCAAAGCAAAATCTGGGGAGCAGATCAGGACAATGCTTTTAAGGAGTTAAAAAAGAGCTGCATTCTACTCCAGTGCTAATAATGTATGATCCTGAAAGAGACATCAAAGTGTCAGCAGATGCTTCATCCTTTGGATTGGGGCAGTTCTATTGCAGAAATGGGAGCAGCTTTATGCACAGGTGGAAAAAGAAGCACTAAGTTTGACGTGGGCATGTGAATATTTCAATTACTTTCTCATTGGAAAACACTTTCAGATGGAGACAAATCATAAACCACTCATCAGCCTCTTAGGAACACAAGCATTGGACTCCTTACCTCCCAGAATTCAATGTTTCAGGATGAGGTTAATGAGGTATTCTTATTCTATGGTTCATGTTCCAGGAAAGAATTTGTGGACTGCCGATACACTCTCACGCAAACCTGTTGAAGCACAGCTTAGCAGTAGTGATTCAGAGTTGTTGGAAAACACAAACATATATGTGGACTTGCTTTTGAGTAGTTTGCCTGCCAACAGTTCCTATCTCACTGAACTAAGAGAGCACCTAAATGCAGACAGCATTTGTGCGCAGGTCATGGAAATCTGCAAAGGAGGCTGGCCAGACAAAACATGTTGTGAGGGTGAACTGGGCTGAGCGAGCTTTTCTTACAGTACAAGATGGACTGTTTCTGAAGGACACAAGGCTTGTGATTCCATCTGTTCTCAGAGTTCTTGATAAGCTACATGAGGGACATCAGGGTATAGTGAAGTACAGAGAAAGAGCACGTCAGTCTGTATGGTGGCCTGGATTCAGCCAACAATTGGACGATGTGGTACAGAAGAGTAAAATTTGCATACAAGAAAGGGTAAATCCCACAGAACCACTCATTACCACTGAGTTTCCAGAAAGGCCTTGGCAAAAACTAGGGGCAGATTTGTTTATGCTGAAAAAGAGAACTTGCTTGTGGTGGACTATTATTCTAGATATGTTGAAGTTGCTCATCTGTCTCATACAAAATCGTCATATGTGATTGATCACCTCAAATCAATCTTTGCGAGACATGGTA
Organism: Myxocyprinus asiaticus; assembly: GCF_019703515.2. Lineage (NCBI taxonomy): Eukaryota > Metazoa > Chordata > Actinopteri > Cypriniformes > Catostomidae > Myxocyprinus > Myxocyprinus asiaticus. Next base: position 8,410,901 of record NC_059362.1, on the reverse strand, counting down.
TTCCTGAGACGGTGGTTACAGATAATTGCCCACAATTCGCAGCTCAGGACTTTGCAGACTTTGCAACAACATACGAGTTCAGTCATGTGAATATCAGCCGAAATTCCCACAAAGCAACGGGGAAGCTGAACGTGCCGTTCAGACCATCAAAAACCTGTTGAAAAAAAGCATCTGATCCATACCTAGCCATGTTAGCATACAGGTCTACTCCGCTCCAAAACTGATATAGTCCTGCTCAACTTCTAATGGGAAGACGACTTAGGACCACAGTACTAATTCTTCCTCAGCTGCTCACACCTTCTCTTCCTGATGGAGGTTCTGTCTGCTCAAGGGAGGAAAAAAGAAAGAGGGCGGACACTCAGAGGTATGATATGCGTCACAGAGTCAGAAAACTGACCAAACTACAGCCTGGATGTGAAGTCTGGGTTACGGATGCCAAGACCCCAGGGACTGTTGTAAAAGAGCTCAGTACTCCATGGTCTTATGTGGTGGATGTTCCACTTGGTTCTGTTCGGCGGAACAGACATTATGAAGTCACTGGACAGTGAAAGCTGTATTAAACAGGAATGGTCAAGCGCCACCCACTGTATCCTCACGAGCATCTCCTGCATTTTTGCAGCTGGATGTAAAGAGAACACGGTCAGGAAGAGCTGTGATTAAACCAAACAGACTAAATTTGTAGAGGAAAAAAATGTGAACAAAATATGTGAAAAAAGTGAACAAAAGTTGTGAAAAAAGATGTGAACAAAAGACTTATTTGTGTGGCACAGAAATGTTACATAATCATTGAAACGTGTAAGTAACTGATTTGGAAAATGTTGTTCTATTATAGAAATTGAGAAAGCTGGGAGATTGGGTACATCAGTAAAGTAATTATGTTGATAAAAGAAAGGAACATTTTTTGGGGTATTTTAAAAGAAAGATGTCTTTGAGTAATATGGTAATACGTTCCTGTGTGTGTTAGGTAAGGGGGTGTGGCATACAGGGGTAGACTTTATTTAGACTATAAACTTTATTTTCGACCTAATGTTAACAAGGCAATTGGCAGATATAAAGTAAAAATTGTGAGATTATAATGTTAGAACTTACCTTTTCGATATTTTTTTTTGGCGGATCAAGGAGGCCCCCTATTTATTTTTTATTTATTTTTATTGTATGCAGTATTCAGCGTATACTGCAAAGTATCAAGCAAGCAGTAATCTAGCCTTCAATTTCGAACAATTACTGCTGAATTTTAGTTAACCATTGAAATTTTTCACGTTTGGGCCACGACTGACATTTCAGCCCAAAGACGCAACCCTTCATCACTGCTGTCATAAAACAGAGTGTGTTAAATGAGAGACGATCCTTTGCTCAGAGGACGCTTTGCTCCTCTCGCCCTGGCTTTAACTGAAATAAAGTGCCTGCCCTTTTTAGTATTCCTTGGGTAATTCTAACTCGGCAAGTCTTTCATCACTGTTGGCACAGGCTGTGTCTGAGAATGTGGCAGGGACAGGCACTTGCACATCCACAGATACGAATCTGATATTAATAGCTGTGCTGGGGATAGAGAAAGAGCACAGGAGAAAGCTGAAGAACACAGTGGCAGATTAAAAAGCACAGACAAGGTGACCTTTCATTATGATGCTTATTACAGACCAACCGTGTGTGTCGGCTACTGCGTGCCTCGAGTATGTGTGTTTCTGTGCATATGTGTATGCATATAAATTTGCTCACAGCTCCTAATGGAATCTGGATTGAGTCTGGGGGTGGTAAACTTTGAGGGGAGGTCATGCCTTCCGTAAAAGCAGCCATGAATATCACTTTAGAGGAGGATTAGTACGTTGACTGCAGAGGATGTTTATTTGGCACTGATGTCTAGAGTGGATTCTACAGTCGCCAATCCATAATTATATCTAATGATGGAGCCAACCGCAAGAGTCAGTAAATTAAATCAGCCAATCAGTAACTACAGCTGAAAAAATAAGACTCAATAGTGTACATAGATTTTATACTAGAGACTGAGTGCTAGTGATATACTGTAAATATGCCAGTGCCAAATATGTTCTTTTTTTCAATTCAAAAGTTGAACAAAACACTTTTGTAGCCTTTTTCCCCCCTAAAGTCCACTTATAATGTTAGTCAAGGTTTCCTGCACCAAAAACAGTTACCCTGTATAAATTTGTTTGTAATGACCATTTTTATCCTCTTTCTGACCCTTAGAATTATACAGGCTAGGGCTGCACGATTTGGACAAAAAGTCATATTGTGATTATTTTGACAAATATTGCAATTGCGATTTGAACTGCAATTATGATAGACAAAAAAAAAAAAAATAAAAAAATAAAAATGTTTATCACGTTCTCCTGCCAAAAGGCTATTCAATTCACCCACAAACAAACAAATATATAAACAGTGAAACAAAGAGAAAAACACTGTCTTCTTCATATTCAAATTGCACCCATCCACTGTGTACCTGTTTATCTCCATTTGTGATAGGGTCTCAGCCCATTAATCATCATCATTCGTTTTTGAAACCGTCAACTTTAATATTAGGGATGCTCCAATCAGGAGTTTAACATCCGATACCGATCTCCAATTTTCTTTCCATCTAATTGTCCGATGCTGATCATTTAACTTTTTATCAGCAGCTCTGTCAAAGCTGGTTATAAGTAAGCTTTCTGCTCAGTGTCACTGTTAACCCTTAAATGCATACCTCATTCCACCCCCTGTACCTCATACATTTTTGGGATTTTTGCCCACACCTCTTTAGTATTCCCCAATCTATCTCTTATAAATATTGTGACACACAAAAAATGCCAAAGTTTCAGAAAAAAAAAAAAAAAAAAAAAAAAAATATATATATATATATATATATATATATATATATATATATATATATATATATATATAATGGTTTAAATACCAGAAGTGTATAGGGTTTCTAGAGACCCGAGGTATGTTTTTTTTTTTTTTTATCCCATAAATTATATATATATTTTTTTATAATTATTTAATATCTATTTAAGTTTACTATCACAGGATATCTATTTATTTGTGTATTACAAGAGGAATGAGTACTATACTCACACAAATAAATGCTATATCATGTTGATTTTCTGTGCAACAATGAACTATCAACCATAGTGAATTATCAGTATTTTATATGCATATACACATACATAATATACATGTTATTTCTTACTCAAGGTGGCACTGATGTTTCAGTGACTTGATTTACATATGACATTGTTATCTGATGAAGAAACAAGATAGAAATAAACTTATAGCAAGTACAACACATGAAAAGTATGATATGACTATTGTCATTTGGGTGTACTACTAAAATAATGTAAGTTGTGCATCTCTTTAGACTCAACATGTGCCTGAGAAAATACACATGAGATACACATAACTTACACATACATTACACATGTGTAGATTATGTGTTATGTGTAGCTCAGTATGTGATTGACATCAGAGCATGTGAGCAGAGTGGAGCAAGAGTGGAGCAATGAGTGGAGCGGTGATAATTCCACCTGAGCGGAGAGCGCCTTTTTTAAGATTCCACTCCGCTCGCTCAGGCCGCTCAGTGCCGCTTACTCAACCAAGAATGCGCTTCGCGATATGCTGGTTTGGGAATCTGCGAAACAAGCAATAGGCCTGAGGTCATGGAGCTCAAACATTGTTTTAGTGAATTTGCAAACCTTATAGCCTAAATAAATGCAAAGTATAAATCAAAGCTAAGAACGAGGAAATCGAAAGGGAGTGTGGAGAGACCATGAGAATTAGCAAGGATTTCTTTTGGAATCGTATGCGTCACATTGCCAGAGAGCACGAGGATGTGCTATGCGAACATGGTAGTGCAGCAAAAGGTGAGCTAGTAGGCTACACTACTATTCGATAGTAAATTAACAGATAAGTAAGGTACCTTGTTGTTTTGCTATCATGTCAGTGCAGCTGCTAGCTAGATGTGAGCCCAGTTCTGCAGGATTGTGAATGTTAGAACACCCTCAATTAAATATGTAAGTTTAATAATATTGTATATTGGCAAAGCATTTTTCCTTGATTTCCGGTGAACACACAAAAAATCAAATCCAATAAACATGTATGATCTTGCAGATCAGTGTGTCCTAATTTGCAGGCAGAGCATTCTGCTTTCATGCCTCCATTGTACAATTGAGCATTTGATTAGTAAAGATTTCCGCTCTTGCATACAGAATTTCATAGCGGAATTATCTTACTTAATTGACCACCTGTTGCTTTCAATTTCTGCTTCAGGATAATTATAATTATATTTATTTATCACACATTATATGTTTGCACATACACAGTGAAATTTTTTTTTCACATATCCCAGCTAAGCTGGGGTCAGAGTGCAGGGTCAGCCATGATATGGCACCCCTGGAGCAGTTAGGGTCAAGGGCCTTGCTCAAGGGCCCAACAGTGGCATCTTGAACTGCTGACCTTCTGATCAGTAACCCAGAGCCTTAACTGCTGAGCCACCACTGCCCCCCATAAAATAAAGTGGATAAAGCGGCACATAACTGCTGGTCAGTTCCCCAAAGCCAAATCCACACCTTAACGATAAGTGAAATGTAAAAAAATCCAGTTCAAACTGAAAAGTGCGAATTTGCGTGTATGCGTGTTTCCGTGGCAACGCACATATGTTTTATCAATTATAGAGGCATGTTTGATGACTTGTTTAAAGTAAATAAAGGTTGAAAACAAATGTTATGGCATTATATGAAGATTTTCAGTGACATATGTGCTAACAGAGAAATATTTGACTTTTTACAAATGATAAGGAAGGTCTGGTAGACCAGATTATCTAACAGCTGCTGTAAACCAGTCCAAAATAAACAGCGAGAATTTATATACTAAAACACAACAATACAGTCACATAATTTCAGTTGTGTACATTACTAAGCATTTGATAATTGAATAAATTTTGACCTATATATTTCACCCAGAGGGGCACCTCAGCCCATGTGGGCAAAGGGGCAGTTGCACGGGCCACTGTAGTGACCCCCTATGTACGTGCTTGGAACCAAGTATACTACAGAGAAATTTAATGTCGGAGTGGGATTTGAGCAAATGCTTTTTTACCGGTGAGCGTGCTCTGATTAACAGCCAGCTGCATCTCATGAAATTTCAGTGTGAAAATAATGAATCCTGTTCTTGATTTGTCCTGATTTGCTGCATTATCTCTTTAATTTATGAAAAATAAAACATCAAAATATATCAAAATATGATGTATATATATATATATATATATATATATATATATGTCTTGAAAATATATATAAAAAAATTTACACTATCTGTACATTTTGTTCATCCATTTTTGATAGATATTGTAACGTTTTACAGAGATAAGAGGCAATGGATCTAAACGCAGACTATGTTTAATGGAAACAAAGAAGGTGATACAGTAAACATGGAGAAATACAAACAAATAAATATACACATCTAACATTACATCTTAACATAAACACATAAGAACAAGAACTGGCAATGAGTGCATGAAACAAGAGGGTATATATACACACGGATGACTGATGAGGGAACAGGGAACAGCTGAGGAAAATGGGGAACAGATGAATGTGATGAGGGCAGTGCATCATGGGAATTGTAGTGTGGGGGCAAACTACAACAGAAGACAATAACAGTGTCAACATAAGAGTCCTTATGAACAGAGGGGTGATGACAAAGACGAAGTGGCAGGAGTGAAGACAATGATGATGTGACAGATATAAGTGCTGGGTCTCTAAAGACCCAAATATATAAGAGTGTTTGGGAAAATTACCATGCATTTAAGGGTTAACTGAATTCCCCTGTTGGTACCATAGTTGTTGCCTACTTTTTGCTGTCAAAAATACTGTTGGTTGGTTGAATAATGAAATAAACACAAAATATTCAATTTTACTCTCTACTCTAGGCCTTAACAACAAGTAGGCTGTGACGAGGAGGAGGGCGGGGTCGGGCTTATCAGCCAAGGAGAGGGATAAAGCCGAGCCGGATGCGGCAGTTTAGGAAAGAGAGAGCCACACGCAGATGCCATGTGTGTTTATGTTTATGTCTTTTTAAGTTTTCATTAAACATTATTTTGACTGTTCAGCCGGTTCCCGCCTCCTCCTTGCCCATCCTAACCTTGTTACATTGGTGCCAAAACCCGGGAGGGAGGAGGGTTGCGCTGTTGTGGAGTCCTTGCCATTGTTGTCCGCCAGAAAGTGGAGGGGTGATCCATCTGCCAGGGGTCGGAGGAGGAGCCTGGGGAGGAGCGGCTGTCGTCCGCCAGAGGGTGGAGAAGTGGTCGAGGACCAGGCAACCGCATTTCTGGGAACTGGCGAGCAAATTTTTTTTTCTCCCTCTCTCTCCTCTCTCTCTCTCACTGTCGCTCCGCCTCGCTCTTTCCCTCTCCCCTTTTCCCTCCCCTTGTCTCCCTCCCAGGTCTCAAAAGGCGGGGAAAGCCTGGACCGGAAGGGCAACACCCCGCCCCCCCCCCCCACAAAAAAGGGGGGGATGTACGTCATACGTAAAGGAGGGAAGAGTGTGACGAGGAGGAGGGTGGGGCCGGGCCGTGAGTGCGCACGGCCAGCCCCCAATCGGCCTAATCAGCCGAGGAGAGAGATAAAGCCAAGCCGGATGCGGCAGTTCGGGAGAGAGAGCCACACACAGCTGCCGTGTGTGTTTATGTTTATGTCTTTTTAAGTTTTCATTAAACATTATTTTGACTGTTCAGCTGGTTCCCGCCTCCTCCTTGCCTATCCTAACCATGTTACATAGGCTTATTCAAACTATTCTCTACTGTACATAAGACAGTCCTAAAGGCTTAATATCAAACTGAAGTTAAACTGATAACCCATTGGTGTAATTCAACTTAAAGTGAAAGTTTTGGTTAGTTTGTCACCATTACATTTAATTATTTTATGATATTTAATAAAAAAATGCACTATATTATAGTATCTTAATATTTTGTACAGATTTATTATATGTACGTTTCTTCCTTTTCATTTTGTTGGATGTTGGTAATATTAGTTCTGCTTTTACTTGTTGCCGCTAGGAGTGTAATAAGTGTGACACGCTCTCTTGTGAGGTAAACAAATGACAGGAGAATGGAGGAAAAAATGCTTCACGCAGGACATGCCAGTTTAGTGTAAATAAAGTGCTTACCTCCCATAAGCAAACGGAACCGAACTCTGAGCACTTCTGAGTTGTGAAGCACAGAACCACTTTGAAAACACTTTAATAATTATCTAACTTAACTATGTAACTTTTGGCCCTCTAACGGTTAAAAAAATAAAACTGCATGCGTCTTGCGGAAGAACATTGTTTTGGTTGTGGTTTGGCTCTGCGCCTCTGCACGGATGAATGTGTTTCGAGGCACCGGTGTATACATGGATACAGGTTATCTTATCAGAGCGAATGGACAAATAAATAATGAAAGAAAGGAAAAGACGGGTATCTGAAAACATGTAAACTGAGCAGATAAGTGCCATATCTTATGCTGTTGTTTTGACATATTGGAAACATTGATGTTTTGAAATAAGTGATTTTACAAAAGTTAGGCAACATTCATTAACATTAGACATAACGATTGCTAGTCTGATAAGGTCAAACGTTGTAAAATGTTTATAACTGCAGGATATTCTGGCCAAATAGACCACGATAGTAACTAATTTATTGATTGTCATTGTTACCAACCAGTGGTCAACATAATTTCAAGACTCACATGTCCTTGGCAAGCCTAGGACTAAAGGATTTATTTATATAAATTATTGCTGTTATAAAGAACAATACACGTGTGCTAGCAAGTGAAACGTTCTGCACCGATTACAGTATAATTATTGTATTTTTACAATTACAGTCTACAATTTACAATTACAATTTACAATTACAGACGTGTGTGTGTGTGTGTGTGTGTGTGTGTGTGTGTGTGTGTGTGATTACACAATTATACATAAACCATATCAATCAAATATCTTACCTGTTGAATAAGAATAAAGGCATCTCTGGGTTGCTTTTAAATCCAAGACAAGCCGATGTTGATTCGGGTTTTATTACGGACTCTGTTGCTTTCCCTTTTTGCTTGCAGACTCTGCTCTGTTCGGGGTTTCTTTGTTTTTACAACCAGTGATTCCTCGGAGGTTTGCCATTTTGAATGATCCATGGTCAATTTTTGGACAACAAACTTTCAACTTTATCTACTCCCACACACGCGCTACATTAGCCGGATCTTATTTTCTCTGTGTACGGATGTGATGTCAACACGCACGGGCGAATGACGTATGTATGCAATTTCCCACGAAATCAGTCCCGACAACTCTAAAATATTTATAATATATCATTATAATAGGTTTATCAAAGTGTATTTGGGTAAAGACATGGTTTGGAAGATGGATTTTTGTTGCAGTCTCTCATTAATAACATTTTGTTATTTTTTAACAAAAAAGTTACATAGTGTAGCTTTAATATAGACTGTTTTGAGCAGCACAAATAACCTTTGAAGCATGCAGATTATTTATTTAGTTAGTTAAATCGCAGCCCTTTGCGATTGAATAATCGCACGAGGTTATGTCACAATTTAGATTTAATTTTTTTTAATTTTTTCTCCCCGTTTCTCTCCAATTTGGAATGCCCAATTCCCAAGTCTTCATGGTGATGTAGTGACTCGCCTCAATCCGGGTGGTGGAGGACGAATCTCAGTTGCCCACGCTATTCTCCGCGGCATCCACACACAACTCACCATGCGCCCCACTGAGAGTGAGTACCACACATTATAGTGATCATGAGGAGGTTACCCCAACGTGACTGTACCCACCCTAGCAACCGGGCCAATTGGTTGCTTAGGAGACCTGGCTGGAGTCACTCAGCATGCCCTGGATTTGAACTCGCGACTCCAGGGGTGGTAGTCAGCGTCAATACTCGCTGAGCTACCCAGGCCCCCTGATTTTGATGTTATTTTGATTAATTGTGCAGCCCCAATACAGGCTGTTTGTGCTGCTGTACCTTTAATACTATTATAGTCTATATAAATTAGTCTCTGTCAGACTCTTAGGGGTGTTATTCTCCTCCGCTCCCTAAGAGGGCCTCAGTGACTCTTTTCTATGTATTTACCTTGACTTATTCTGTTGTTTGATTGCTAATTAATGCCCACCTGCTCCTTGTTAGCTGTAGAGTATATTAGTTGCTGTTTGTGGTTTTGTCCTTTGCTTAGTCTTCATGCTTGCTACCTGTATGGTTGTTCTCACTGACCTGGCTGTATTTTCTCTCTGAATATGGATTACCATTTTTTATTTTTATTTTTATTTGCTCTTTTTGTTTAAAGTTTTTGTTTCTTGGATTTTGCTCTCTCTCTCAGGACTCTGATGTAAGGATTTTCTCTATGGACATTGTTGAAAGTGCCTGATCTGTTTGCTGCACTGTTTTTGTGAAAATTGTAACTGCCGCATTAAATAACTTATTATTCTGCATCTTGAGACTGTCTGTTTCTGCTTTTGGGTTCACACCATCCTTGGTAGCTCAGTGATAAATCTGATCTATTACACCAGAGACCACTGTTCAAATCCAAGCTGAACCAGAGAGTGATAGTCTCACATGGCATGCCTGTAGACCACCCACAGTCCATGGTCATGCATATAGTTAACTGGCTCCCTGCTAAACACAGGCATAACCAAATATTTGTCCAATAAAATGCTTTTTAATGACAGAGGAAGGAACATCACGCAAGAGGTCATTTCAAACCGCATCCCAAAGGTGGCTGGAAGTAAAGATTTAAAGTAAGTAACTTTATTTATCGATTAGTTTTTTTACACAAGCCTATTGATTTGCATCAGAAGACATTAATTGATTACTATTATGCTGCCTAAATATGGACCGTCAAACAGCCAGCAGTGTCATGGTACCCATTCACTTCCAATGTATGGACATACAGAGCTGAAATATGATTAAAATCTTCATTTTGGTTCTTCTGAAGAAGGAATGACATGCACATCTTGGATGGCTTAAAGGTGAGCCAATCATGAGAGAATTTACATTTTTGGGTGAACAATTCCTTTAAATACCTTCACACCAGTTAAAATTAAAAAATGTCTCAGAAAAGTGAAGTTAGTTCTGAGAAAAGGTATAGAATCATTGTTTTGCCATTTGGTTTGATATTTTGTTATCTAATGCAATGACGAGAAGACTGTGACTTAAGTGTCCAAATTTACACTGTGTGTGTGTGTGTGTGTGTGTGTGTGTGTGTGTGTGTGTGCACAATTATGCACATCTAAAGCACGCACCTCTTTCAGGCAGCCCATAAAATTATTGCTGACTGGAGATCCAGGCAGGTCGGCTGTGCTTGGGCTTCCACCCACATAGAAGAAATCATCAGAGCCCAGCATTGTGTAATCCTCCTGTGTGTATCCTGTGGTGGTCAGTATACCATCCACCGATATAGTCACCTGTTAAATAATGACAATATTGAAAGACGACCAATTACTAATTCATTAGTAGATGTGATTTTAGCCTGAGCAGTACTTTCTCTCATATATTCTTTTGTGTTTTTCTTTTTCGGATTTGCTCTCAGAATGGTTTGGTTACTGCTAATACTCTGGACCAATGGTCTGGATAAGTTCAGTATAGGACTGGTAAAGAAAATATTGCTGTTGAATATTTTCTTCATCTTTGATGGGTTAAGAAAATGAATTCTTATCTAGTTTGGAAGATTACTAATTACGGGTTAGTAAATGTTAAAACCAAGGACAAATTGCTTGTATTTGTTTTGGAGGGGTAGGTTATTTAGTATCACACGCTCACCCGTACACATTAACAGACTCTCTAACACATACACACATTTGTACATGCATGCATTAAAGCAAGGCATTAACCACTGGGAACATCAAATGTTTTATACTTTTTCAGTGAAGTCATACTGAATAAACATGAGAGTGATGGATAGTTGGTTGATTGCACGGAAAGGAGAAGGAGCAAAAGCCACAACAGCTGGGTCATTCCTGTTATGCAGTACATTTTCTAAACTGGATAAAATATGAAAAATAACAAATGTTAAAATCTTATGTTTACATTTAATATCACAATTAAGTGAACTTAAGTGTGACTTTTAACTGGGAATATTTAGCCCAAGAGAGCACTTGTATTAAAATGAATGGGAGAAATTTAAACACCCAAAACGGTGGGTGTAGAAAAGGAAGTCTCGCCTTAGAGGTACAAGAGCCAACCACATTTCAGATACAGACAATGCCTGTCAGTTAACTTGAAATGTGTATTAGCTGGAACAGCCTGTAAAATAGCATTGTTTAGTGTGATCTGAGCCCAAGAAGCATAATTTATGATACCATTGTTGTCCGATTTTTAATATTGATCAACCGTTTTTTTTAAACATGTTTTCTTACAAATATTGTTTTTATTGGTATTCATTTAATAGGTTTTACTTATGTTTTCAATTTGCCATCATGTTAGTCTTTTTTGTTTCTTAATGACATCTTCCTTACGGAAGTGACATCATTTACAACCACAGCACTAGGGGTGTGCAGCGAAGCTGCTATCTGTATCTGTGTGTGTATCTGTTGCAATGGCAAAACTATTTGTATCTGTATTCAGATATAACCAGATGTTGGCAGGGCTTAAACCGGAAGTCTGTCAAAACTACATGAAAAGCCCTTTTTAAATGTGATTATTCCATGAATAGTTTCCATAAAACAAATGTCTTGTATAATTCTTAAGATTATTTCTTCTCATTATTATATTTGATTTTTTTTCTTTTTGTTTCTTACAAGATAAAGCTGATTATGTGTCGTCAACCGTGTACTGCTCTACCTCATCCATATTGTCAAACAAACGAACAAAAATGCTAAATAAATATAATACAAAAAGGCTGGGCAATAAAATTGGACTTTATCTCGATGTTTTTCAGCCCATTCAACATACAGTCGTGGCCAAAAATACTGGCACCCTTGGTAAATATGAGCAAAAAAGGCTGTGAAAAATATGTCTTGTTTATCCTTTTGATCTTCCATTCAAAATATTCACAACAATCTAACCTTTAATTGAAGTAAACTTATTGAAAGGGGGGAAATCTAAATTAAATAATGAAACTGTTCAGCCCTGACTTCCTGTTTCACAGGGGTATAAATATGAGGCAAAACACAAGCCAAATTTCCTTCACCCGTCATCCATCACAATAGGTAAGACCAAAAAATAAAGTTATGATGTGTGTCAAAAGGTTGTTGAGCTTCACAAAATGAGAAGTGGCTATAAGAAAATAGCTAAAGCTTTGAAAATACCCATTTGCACCATCAGGGCATAATTAAGAAGTTCCAATCAACTGGAGATGTTAAGAATTGGCCTGGAAGAAGACGTGTGTCTATACTGTCTCCACGCACAGTGAGGAGGATGGTTCGAGTCGCCAAAAATTCTCCAAGGATCACAGCTGGCGAATTGCAGAAATTAGTTGGGTCTTGGGGTCAGAAAGTCTCCAAAACTACAATCAGACGACACCTACGTCACAACAAGTTGTTTTGGAGGGTTTCAAGAAAAAAGCCTCTGCTCTCATCCAACAACAAACTCAAGCGTCTTCCGTAGAGCTTTTTGCAGCAAACACCAGAGATGGGTTTGGTGCACACAGTGAGGTATCCATATGGAAAATTACCTCATGCCCATGGTTAAATATGGTGGTGGAGCTTTACCGTTGTGGGGTTGTATTTATGACTGAGGTCCTGTACATCTTATTTGGATACATGGCATCATGGACTCTATCAAATACCAACAGATAAAAAATCAAAACCTTACTGCCTCTGTTAGAAAGCTTAAAATGGGCCCTGGATGGATCTTCTAGCAGGACAATGATCCAAAGCACACATCAAAATCAACACAAAAATGTTTTCACTGACAACAAAATCAAGGTTCTGCCATGATCATCCCAGTCCCCTGACCCCATAGAAAACCTGTGGGGTGAACTGAAGAGTAGAGTCCAGTAGCATGGACCTCAGAATTTTAAGGTTCTGGAGAGGTTCTGTATGGAGGAATGGTCTCAGATCCCTTGCCATATGTTCGCCAACCTCATTAGGCATTATAGGAGAAGACTCAGAGCTGTTATCTTGGCAAAGGGAGGTTGCACAAAGTATTGAATAACAAGGTGCCAGTAATTGTGCCACACATATATTTGACAAAGATATTTGTTTTTTGATAAAACTTGTGTTGTGTTTGCAACTGTTTGATACCGTTGTTACAACAGTTCAAAAGGATAAACAATAAAGACATATTTTTCACCGCACTCATTGCTCATATTTACCAAGAGTGCCAATATTTTTGGCCACGACTGTATACCTCAGTAATTATGTGTTTGCTCTGAAATTACTTAAAAGTGTGTTTTCTTTTGTTTTTGTTCCTTTTTTTATTTTTTGTATTTTTTTTTTTTTTTTTTTTATCGGAGGCACATCATTTGGTAATTTCAACCAAACAGACATTCTAGACAAGTGGTAAAAATCTAGTTAAAAATAATGAAGGCATGTTTTCCACAGTTTTTCACTGAGTGAACACAATGAAGAATAAAAATTACATTATAATATTTAATCATTTTCATTTGTATGCACACATATACCACAATACAGTAATAAAATGCATTATTTACCTACATATATTTTAACTAAAACACATTTTCTGTGAATGAACAAGGTGTGCAAAAACTAACTTTACTCATTTTTGAACCCAGTTGAATTATTATACTTAGTGGTTGAATAATCACATATGACCATATCATGATTTTTATGTTATTTTGATTAATTTGCAGCCCTGAAGGATAAAAAAGCGCATTAAAATCATTTTGATATTCACGATACTGTTTAATTTTATATCACCTGCAAAATCACTGCAATGAAATCCCAGCCCTACACATAAGTCTGTTCTTGTTCTTTGAAGGTCAGTGCGTTTGTCTCACACACTATATGCTGCCTGCTTGAGGAGTGATAATACTTCTTTAAATTACAACACGTTTATTTAGTTACAGAGCACAAAAGGGGACTGCATAACAGGAATGACCCAGCCAATCTGGAAGCAGCCATGCCGAACTGAAACAAGCTTCAACAGGAAGGCCATGCAACACGACACACAGCACAGAAACCAACATGCAAGACACACATGGGGATTTGTGTGGTGGAGGAGTGATAAATTGAATTTAGTGTTAGTCGTGGTAATGTATGATTGATAAATGAGATGGTAGGGATCTGGTGAAGGCATGCTATGAGCGATGTGGAGGTATCAACTGCCAGAGTTCCCAGAGTTTCTCTTGGTTAGTTTTTTTTTTTTTTTTTTTTGGGATGCTCTGTTACTGTAGGTGGAAATTTCCCTTGTTGGAAATCCTCTGTCAGTTACTGCCGACAGTCCTTGCAAAAAATGTGGAGGCTTGGTGTGGGAGAAAAGACACTTTACTAGTTCCTGTGAGAGTCCCGTGTGTTTATTTGAATTTCTATGTAACTTTAACGTGAGGCATGAAAGCCAGCCTGATAAATAAAAAATAAAAAACATAAAAGAAGGGTGGGAAGTTTGAGAGAGAGGGGGGGGGGGGAGTCCTGGTAATACAAACCCATTTCCTCATTTTTTTTTAAAAGAGTGTCTAGAATCAAACTCAAATGATAAAGAAATAAAGGGAGAGGGACACACGGCAAACCAAAAAAGGACAATAAGAATGATATCTACCAGACAATGTAGTTTGTTTACCATAGCGTGTCCAATGCCTGAGTGCTTTCAGGAAGAAGGGAGGAGATAGGACATCAAAACAATAGTGAACAGAACGGTTGTTAATAAATGGATGAAATTAAAAGAGAAAGAAATTAATGATGAAGAATCAGGGTGTTAGTACATTAGTTTGGTTAGAAACAAGTTAGTAATAAAAATTATCCCATGAATAAGTGTTAGTCTCCAAAAAGTGTTTCTTCCAAAAAGGAGAAGAGAAAGAGACAGAGAGTATAGATTGAGAGAATAATGAGAAAAAGAGAGGAGGTCCTTCAAGTCGGTCGCTTCAAACTCTAGTTTGAAAATATCCGTGACAGTTGTGCTATATCTTTTTACCAGTCTTAACACAGGACATGAAAAATGCACTTACTTGTCAAGCCCTCATCATATTTTCACTCCATATAAATCTGTCTCACCTGCCAGTGAAGTTTGAGGTCAGCCAAACAAATCAAGCATGATGCCACTGAAAACTCTCACCGAATCCATAAACATTGCCTACAGCTAGCCTATAGGAATACTCTTAGAATACTCCACAAATTACTAATGCAAAATAATAAAAAGCTTTGCCGAAGAGAACACATGGGGCCTTGTTTATAAAATGCATATGTGATCAGATTTGATCCTAAAATCCAATGTGCGCTGACTTGATTTTCTAATGATTTTTATTAATGCATGTGCGAATAAGTGAGCAACTGACTGAATTAATACACTGAATGAGTAACCATGTGTAGATGCACAAGAATATACACTATGAGGATTTATAGTGTTGTGCATCTTTAATTATGATTGTGTCATGTATATGTTTTATTTGGAATATCAAGTGTATTTTATAATATCTGTGATGTTTTCTGTGCATGTTCATAAGATGATAATGCTAAGTTCTACTGTACAAGATAACAGGCACTTGTAAGATGTCAAGCACGCATTTTTGGAGCTAGGAGGAAACATAGAGTATTTTTCTTTTTTGTTGTTTAAATATTACAAGAAATGAGCATAAATGAATATACTTGTACACAAAGACGTAAGCAATATACAGTTTTATATTTTAAAAAGTTTACTGATCAGTAGTTTCCAATTTAATTTGAATGATTTTATTAAATTATTAAACATATGCAGTGTAATAAATATCTAGAGTGAGCAGAAGAGAAAAGCAGAAATTAAATGTGCATGTCTTAGTCTATTCTGAATATGCTGATTAAAATATAGGCCTATCCAGGAATATTCCAACTTCTGAGCATTTAATCAAAAAATTAGATTCTAACAGTGATTTTTAAAATGTGATTAAAAAAATGAATCACTGCTTAGGTTAATAAATAAAATAGAACACATATTACACTTTTATAACATTATGCATGCATATTTAATTGTGTCCAGTCCCGCTATATAAAGGTATTTGTGGAAGTACATGTGCTCGTTCATGTGCGCATGTTTTAAGATGATTTGTGATAATAATAAAGTGAGATGGATTTAGGAAAATCATTCATAGGAACATTTACAAAATTATGGTACGTTCAAATTTAGGTGATTAAATGCACATCTTTATAAGTGAGGCCCCTGGTCTCTTCTGTGAAAACTATTTTAAGATTCACTGCAAACTATTTGTTCGGCTACATCAAATTGCTAGCTAACAAAGTCGTTTCATTCGTCATGACTAAGGCACCAGCATTTAAAACCTAAAAATTTGAAGTAAAATAACTGTCAACCACTGTCTAAAGTATTGCAAGATGTTTTCTAAGATGAAACTTTTAATGTTAGCTGACACTTGTAGTGCTTTGGAGCCTAGACAGAAAGAATTTAAGGTCGAGCTTTACTTTTTCTAAAGCCCTTGAGTGCTAAACCATATCAAGTCAGGGAAATAAAGACTCCAAGATTTCAGAGTTCAAGAGGAGTTAGGAACAAAGCCTTCCTACATTATAAGGAAAATAATGTACAAATTACAATGTAAATACATTTATTCTTAATTTAGTAGTGACAGTTCCAAAAAAGTTCCATAAGATTACTGATTTCAAACTATATACAACATAACTATATTTGAACTAAAAACTGCCTAGTTTTTTAGCTAGCTGTGAGAAGTCTCAAGAGTGGCCGTCGTCTCGTGATTACCTGTCTCAGGTTGCGTGTCACTTTGATGTCATGCCAGGCATTGTCATTGAACTTTCCATTTACAGGCTCAACGATGGCCTCGAAGGCTCCTGAGCCCAGGTTGATGACCAATGAAACGGCGCCGTCCTTCAGCGCTAGGTTAACGTAGTCAGCCGACTTGCCCGTGTGAAGAATGAGTCCGTTGCGTTGCCAGGTCTTAAAGGACAACGTGATCTCATCGCTGCTGCTCTGGATTGGATTCTGAGACAAGTCGTAGCAGAAGTACTCCGAACCCCTGAACGTTGCCACATTCTCCTCTCGTGCTGAAAACAAGCAAGAAGGTAAATTGAAACATGGATTTTTACATTTTGTTTTCAATTATCGAACTTTAATGAACATTGGTGAAACACAAGTCCGAATAGGAGGAGACATCTTAATTCTCTGGAAGGAATTCACTACAACATAATCACACAGGAAATCGACATAAGGCTTCCGAATGTTCACGTACTCTGAAATGAACACAATTCTGCTGAATTACTGACAAGCGCAATCTGCCATTTGACATTTTTTCATCAATTAAAACATGTTCACCTTAACTTCTTGCAGTACTAATAGCGCAAGAGTCTCCGAGACATGGGTTCTGGTCCCATGGCAACCAGGAAGTAATTATGTTCACATAAACAATGATGAGCACGATTCAGAGGTTTTATTTTCACTTAAACATTTCCTTTTTACTTCACTGATGGTTAGTTTAAGGGTTGGGGTTTGGGTTAGGACGTCCAGTTAATAACATACTGTATGCATTCCTGTTGACAGCATTACATAATTTATAACAAAAAATATAACTTGATTTTGACATTTCTCTGTGGACTATTCACCCAGAAACATAACCCTTTAAACTCTGGACCACGAGGAAAAAAATAATCGTCAAAATATTATACCACAGTCTTGACCAACACAAAATAGGTATCATTTGAAAGCTTAGAAGTTCTACTTTACAATGCAAGAAGGCAATATGACCTAAACTAAACAAGTGTTTTGAAATTTGCAGACAAATCAGAAGTGTTCCATTTTGATAATTTATGAAAAAAATTTGCACTTGTACATATTATTGTAATCAGTAAAAATATCAACTCATCAAATATTTATGTGTCATATGTTGTTGGAAAGCTCTCAAAGAGTAGAATACAACCAGCCTATTTGTTTTACTCACAGATAAATATACACTGGTGGCCAAAAGTTTGGAATAATGTTCAGATTTTTCTGTTTTGGAAGGAAATTGGTACTTTAATTCACCAAAGTGGCATTCAACTGATCACAAAGTATAGTCAGGACATTACTGATGTAAAAAACAGCAATATCACTATTTGAAAAAAGTAATTTTTGATCAAATCTAGACTGGCTCCAACACCTTATCCTTGAGTAATCATGCTAAATTGCTAATTTGGTACTAGAAAATTACTTGCCATTATATCAAACACAGTTGAAAGCTATTTGGTTCATTAAATGAACCTTAACATTGTCTTTGTGTTTGTTTTTGAGTTGCCACAGTATGCAATAGACTGGCATGTCTTAAGGTCAATATTAGGTCAAAAATGTAAAAAAAAAAAAGAAAGAAAAAAAGAAACAGCTTTCTATAGAAACTCATCAGTCAATCATTGTTTTGAGGAATGAAGGCTATACAATGCTTGAAATTGCCAAAGAAAACTGAAGATTTCATACAAAGCTGTACACTACAGTCTTCAAAGTCAAAGGACAACTGGCTCTAACAAGGACAGAAAGAGATGTGTCAGGCCAGATGTACAACTAAACAAGAGGATACGTACAACAGAGTCTCTAGTTTGAGAAATAGATGCCTCACATGTCCTTAGCTGACAGCTCATTGAATTCTACCTGCTCAACACCAGTTTCATGTACAACAGTAAAGAGAAGACTCAGGGGTGCAGGCCTTATGGGAAGAATTGCAAAGAAAATGTCACTATTGAAACAGAAAATCAAAAAGAAAAGGTTAGAGTGGGAAAAGAAACAACCGATAATTGGAAAAGAGTGTTATGGATCTTAACCCCATTGAGCTTTTGTGGGATCAGCTAGACTGTAAGGTGTGTGAGAAGTGCCCGACAAGACAGCCACATCTATGGCAAGTGCTACAGGAAGCGTGGAGTGAAATGTTACCTGAGTATCTGGACAAACTGACAGCTAGAATGCCAAAGACCTGCAAAGCTGTCATTGCTGAACATGGAGGTTTTTGATGAGAACTCTTTGAAGTAGTTTAAGAAGTTCTGAACATATTTTTTTTTTTTTTTTTTTTATTGTTATAGTAATTTTTCACATTATTAATGTCCTCACTATACATTGTGGTCAGTTGAATGCCACTTTGGTGAATAAAAGTACCAATGACTTTCCATACTGTAAGAGCAAAACCTGTACATTATTCCAAACTTTTTGCCGCCAGTGTATAGTGATTAATAGCTATATGTATTTGACATTTATGTTGGTGTTGCTTGTATGCTGTGTTTCCGCTTATAACTTCACGAAAAATAAACGGAACTTAAAATATCACATACCATTAATTAGAGTGAGCAATTATATTTCAAATGAGCCCACAAACAAGGTAATCTGATGAACAGATCATTAGATAATTGACACGAAGCACAATTTGCACAATGTGCACTCAGCATCTGGCTATCTGGCATCTTGTAATCTGGCTGAAAACACGTTAGCTTTCCTGGATCAGATGATGTCATCAGAAATAATGTAGCACCATGGAACGCTAAACCAATCAGATTGGGTTAAGATAGGTGCAAAAATCATCCATATTTGGGCAGAGAGACATGTGACTGGTGACTGTTACATATGGCCACCAGGAGATGGCACCAAATATATGACACAGACTCAATGATGCAGACTCACTGAGTCAAATTGCCCTCATTCTGTGAAATCTTGTTTGCATGCTATGCAAACCTTTAGTTATTGTTGTGTTTGCATGTAGTTAGTTTTTTGTTGCAATTAGTTATTATGTACAATTATTATGTTTTATTTGTTTGGAGAGGCTTTTGGACATATGGAGATGTTTTTGTACACTAGGATAAATTATTTTTGTAATGCTGTAACTTTTGATTGCTTTGTTGAATCAACACAACATTTTTCTTAGTTACAGTTGACATGATTGGAAACAAAACAAATGCAAGTTTTTCGGAGCCATCTTATTTACACCCAGAGATGTATAATGTAAAATCAGAAAAACAAGAAAATATATATATATATATTTTTTTAGGCTGAGAGTCATAATCTATAGCATAAAAAAAAAAAAAAAAAAAAGTTGTCTTTTCAATGATACCAAACACTTTTTTTCTTTTTATTTTTTATTATAAGCCTTTAATTTTGGGTATTCCACTGAAACAGAAAATCTTTAAAAACACCCTCAGAGCTTAAAGGGTAAACCTCACACATGCACATATGTATAACAGCACTTCCAGCTTCGGCCACTGGGGGAAGAAATTTGAATTTTGGTAAGCATAGACCGATTTCAGCAGCAAAACATTTGACCTACTGTAGCCGAATTCACAGTGAGATCAGTCTGTTCTCTGAGAATTAACTGCACATGCTGTCTGCATTGTAAACGCAATTTGCATAGTGCAATTCCAAATCTTGCAGGTCAGTTCTGAGTGCTAGGTTATAGAAGATGCAGTAGACTCAATGTGGCATACCTTACTAGGACAGACACCTGAATCAGCTCTGTAAAATGCTGAACGGATCTGAATATATGCCGGTTATAACATTCTTCTCCATCATTTTAACATCATGGTAGACAAATATGCACCTGCGTTTCCAGAGATAGGATAGAGCAGAGCGGATCATTTGAGTGAGTGGTAAGGAGATGGCGACACTCATGTAAACCAGACTTCAATTGTGCTGTGCAGATGTGCGTTTAGATTAGAAGCATATTTAGGGCTTACAGTGTGAAACATAAGATAAATATCATTCAATTTGGTTCAGAGGCCCAAATTTTGCATGGGCAGCCTGCCTAGTAAAACTGGATTGCAGGTAGTTAGTGATTAAGACACAGGTTTTTGCACTGAGACACCACACGCAAAAAATGCTCACAACTGTTAAGTGAATTCATCCCTCAGTCGCTCACAGAATAGAGGTGAGCATTCAATAATGGTTACAGTAACAATGAAAAGTAAAAATGAGCCTTCTGCCATTGACACATAGAAAGTGGTGTCAGTGCTGAAACCCAAAATTTCCTAAGGATGCTTTCAAGGGTAGATGCAGACAGAGCGGGATTATGGAAGCTCAATTAGAAAATTGAGGGAATGCATCAGACCATAAATTCATGGTAGGTCAAGCTCCCTAGCAAAGACGCAACACTTTTACCTCACATCCCATATGAATACAGATTCAGAGAGCTTTGCAATGATGTGTTTGATGTAACCATTTCTAGAAGATTTCTTTACATTTTATCTCCAAATTTCCTGCCGAAAGTGCTTTTTTGTTTTGTTTTATTTTAATGCTGTGCCCCTTGGCAAATAAAGGTTATTTCTGTATCCAACATTTGAAGTGTAACATTGGTGTTTGCAAATTACCCTGCAGTAAAAAACAATGGCGAAAATCTTCATAAATCTGCACAGGCTTGTTGCTTTCAAACTAACTGTTCTCTTCCCCTAGAATTTTGGATCACCAAAGCATGCATCAGAACTCACTGTCAGCACCCCTCTGAGCAAATTGCAGGGCCAGAAAGGAAAGGGAGGAGAGAGAACAAGTGGAAAACAGAAAGGGAAGAAAGAAGATAAGTAACAGGGGGTTGCTGTGCTGACAGAGACTGAAACACAAAGGAAACGAGAAACTGAAAGCATGAAGCGTAGACCCAGAGATAAAAGCTTGTAGTGAACTCAGGTCAAAGATGTGTTTTCAGCCATGCTACAATAAAAGCATGACTATGTTTATGTTAAAACTGGACTGGACTGATTTGGGACACCTGGATTTAGGACAATTCAGGTGAAAGAACAATTGTCCCCTTGGCTCAAGAATTTAAAAAGCACAGTCATTCTTAAACTGTGATGCAGTAAATGTGCAGGATTGGGAGGGTTACTTTTGAAATGTATTCCTCTACAGATTACAGAATACATGCTTTAAAATGTAATTTGTAAAGTATTCCATTAGATTACTCAAGGTCAGTAACATATTCTAAATACTTTGGATTACTTCTTCAGCACTGGTAGATTTTTTTCACTTGTTTTGACTATAAAAACTCTGCCAGTACAGTAAGACAAAATACACGTTAAAAATACATTCTCTGAAAAACGTCTCAGTTACTGTCGTAACCTCTGTTCCCTGATGGAGGGAACGAGACGTTGTGTCAATGTAGTGACACTAGGGGTTGATCTTGAGAGCCCGAGACACCTTCAGATCTTTGAGAAAAGGCCAATGAGAATTGGCAAGTAGAAATTGCATGCCACTCCCCCTGACATACAGGTATAAAAGGGAGGCTGGAATGCGGATTCATTCAGGTTTTTGCACTGAAGAGCCAAGACAAGGTCCCGGCCATTACAGCAGTGTAGTTCAGCCTGTGGCAAGAGGGACACAATGTCTCGTTCCCTCCATCAGGGAACGGAGGTTACGACAGTAACCGAGACATTCCCCTTCTGTCACTCACTCGACGTTGTGTCGATGTAGTGACACTAGGGGTCCCTATACGAAATGCCACAATGGCTGAACTGTGTTACGTGAACTGCCGATGCAGGTGTAGGCAAGCTACTGTGAGCGTAGGAACAGATGCATTCCGAACAACCCTGGGGGGGAAGGAGACGTATCTAGTATGGGAGCAGGCCGCGCCAGCCGTGGCCTTTTCACTCCACAGAAAATTTGGCTGGGGCCTTTAAATTCTCATAAAATGCGCATTTCCTTGCCATTCCTATTCTTTCAGGGGGAAAAGACCCCGCGGAGGCCACACCCTGCCCTGAAGGGAAGGGTAAAAAAGTGGCGAATACGTCATATGGGCCTAAGGCCGCACATGGATGGTAGGTCCTGCCCTTCGTAGGGGAGGAGCTCTACAACGCAGTGACCGGGGCAGAGAGGGCTCTGCCAAGGGAGACGTGGGTCTACCAAAAAAGGGAGACTGTACCACGGAAGATACATCACAGGAGGTTACCGGGGTAACCGAGACCTGTGGAGCACTTACCCCAGTACAGGGCACATTAGCACACGTACTGGGTCTGACTACGAATTCCTCCGCTGAATTCGTGAGCCAGAGGGCTAGGAGGAAGGACATCCAGGGTTCACAGGTCGTGAACATGCATGGGAGAGAAGAGCGCACGGCTTCACCTTGTGGAGGGGAAAGGCGCTATACACAAGTGGTACACCCAGCCAGCTGCCCCTCCTAACGAAACTTACCTGTTCATACCTGAAAGACCATGGGACAAAACTGGCTCAACCCGGAGATTGTAAAATCTTGCATAGGCCTAAAAGGACCATGGAGAGGTCCCATGAGGGAAAGAGGCGTGGCCTAGGAGGGTTCATCCTCCTGGCACCTCTCAGGAACCTGATGATCAGGTTGTGCTTACCGAGAGACTTACCTTCAACAGCGTTGTGGTGTGCTGCTATAGCAGCTACATAGACCTTGAGAGTGGAGGGGGACAGCCGCCTGTCCATCTTCTCTTGCATGAAGGAAAGCACTGACCCGACTGCGCACCTCTGGGGGTCTTCACTATGGGAATAACACCACTTAGTGAAGATACTCCACTTCAGGGAATACAGCTGCCTTGTAGAAGGAGCTCTGGCCTGAGTGATCATTTTAACCACTGCGGGCGGTAGACCAGTTAGGTCTTCCGCATCCCATCCAGGGACCAGACATGGAGATTCCAGAGGTCTGGGCGTGGGTGCCAGAGGGTGCCCCATCCCTGAGAAAGAAGGTCCTTCCTCAGGGGAATTTACCAGCGAGGAGCTGTCGCGAGGTGCGTGAGGTCCGAGAACCAGGTCTGGGCGGGCCAATACGGAGCCACGAGAATGACCTGCTCCCCGTCCTCCCTGACCTTGCACTGAACCTGTGCAAGTAGGCTCACTGGGGGGAACGCGTATTTGCGCAGCCCCCGGGGCCAGCTGTGTGCCAGCATGTCTGTACCGAGGGGAGCTCCCGTCAGGGCATACCAGAGCGGGCAGTGGGAGGATTCCCAGGAGGCGAACAGGTCTACCTGTGCCTTGCCGAATCGACTCCAAATTAGCTGGACTACCTGGGGGTGGAGTCTCCACTCTCCCCTGAGCGTCACCTGACCTGAGTCGCCGCTGACTCCAGAGGAGGAGATGACAGGCGAGTTGCAACATGCGACGAGAGCGTAAACCGCCTTGGCTGTTTATATAAGCCACTGTTATCGTGTTGTCTGTCCGGACCAACACGTGCTTGCCCTGGATCAATGGCAATAGACTCCACAGGGCAAGCTGTACTGCCAGCAACTCGAGGCAGTTGATGTGCCAATGCAGGCGAGGTCCTCTCCAGGAGCCAGCGGCTGCATGCCTGTTGCACACGGTGCCCCAGCCTGTCTTGGAGGCGTCCGTCTTAACCTGGACACTTGCTGTACGGGGACTCCAGCCCGCAGGAACACAAGGTCTGTCCAAGGGCTGAAAAGGTGGTCACCACCAAACTTACTTCAAACTTACTTCTCTGTCTGCTTGTATGAATGTAACACATCATAAGAAAGTGTTTCACCGCTGTTCAAATGCACTTTGGATTGCATCATTTATATGTATATATGTTTTCCATCTGAAAGGACTAAATATTAAATGAAACAAATGACAAAAAATGCAAAGTAATCTTTTCAGTAATCAAAATACTTTTGGAATTTAACTGTATTCTAATTACCAATGATTTAAATTGTAACTGTAGTGGAATACAGTTACTTACATTTTGTATTTTAAATACGTAATCCCATTACATGTATTCCATTACTCCCCAACCCTGTAAATGTGGCAATATTTATGGAAAAGACAATAATGGCAAAAATGCATTGCTTAATAAATTGAGCTGTCAGAATGAAAGCATTAATCGCATGCGATTAATAAAAAAAGTTTAACGCATGAATTTTTCTTAATCGCTATTAAAGCATTTACAGCATAAACCAGCATAATTACTTGATGGGAGGGCAGAACCTTTTTAATGTGTCGATGTGTCCATCCAGAGTCATTATATTGACGGACACACCACAAGAGCACTTCACTGTCAGTAATAAAAGTATGGAGAATGGACCTCTTAGTGCTATTATTTGATGTACAAAACAAGCCTAGATGGGACTTGTGATAGAAATCAAATATTTTCAGTACATTTTAATTACTACTGAAGCATGGCAAGTTTTAACTATCACTCCGCTTTTCCTGTGGAGTTCAAAGCAGCGCTGGATGCTGGCATTGATGCAATGATGCGAATCATGAACGCAGCTTCACGGTTGCTGTAAAAAAGTGGATAGTCACAGTCTACCGGCAGATTAATACTAAACCTATGAGGACTAAAGCCATCTTTACACATCAAAGGTGGCACAGACAGAAGCTGCATATGAAGTGGCAATTAGGTGTATTTTCACAAAGCAGGAATAAATGCTTTTACACAGCAGTTGCAAATGCATAAATAATGTTATGAGATTAATATTTTAAATGTAAAATTATGAATATAGAAATATGAAATGAATGAAAATATGAATGAATACTAAACCGAAAGAGACTAATACTTTCAATAAGTCAGCCTCCCAATTAGACTTTGGGAAATGTTTAATGTTACTTGAATAAGTGACATTATATTGTGGAAGGCTTTGTTTGGAAAATTTTAATAAAGCAGTATGTAAATTATTTTATATTTTTTATTATTATATATTTTTTTTTTATTAAGATGGAAATAAATGCATTTTGACAGGAAACTAAGTATATATGGTGTCAAATTTCAGCATTTTCAAAATCTGCGATTAATCAAGATTAACTACAAAAAATATGCAATTAATCGTGATTAAAAAAAAAATAATCGACTGACAGCCCTAATAATAAATTGACTGTTTCAGAATATTTTTCTAGATATTATAAGAGAATATTTCTAGAATATTGTTTCTAGATATTACACCAGAATATAACATTGGGTTGGGCTCTTTTGACTTAGCAATGACTTAAACAACCACTTAGCAATGCCCTAGCAATCACCCAGAACACCCTAGCAACCACCCATAACACCCTTGCATCATGGCAGCAAGTTTTGGACACTCATACTCTTCAGAAAATGTAAAAATCTAGAAAAAAAATCTAGAAAAACAAAATTCACATTACAAGCACTACTGAAAGCATCCATTTAAGTAATTAATTATTGTTAATTTCATTTTGTGACTGAAAGCACTTGGATATGGCTTATGTTTGAAATAACTGAAATAGTTTGGCGAAGCAGCAAAGCAGACCCAAATCATGATGCTCCCTCATCGTAGGGATAATGTTTTCATGTTGGTATGCGGTGCCCTTTTTACGCCATACGTAGTGCTGCGTATTCTTCCCAAACAATTCAACCTTAGTTTCATTAGTCCACAAAACATTTTCCCAGTAGCGTTGTGGAGTGTCTACGTGGTCTTTGGCAAACTTCAGGCGCGCAGCAATGTCTTTGTTGGAAAGCAGCGGCTTCCTGCCATGGACACCATGCCTGTTTAATATTTTCCGTATAGTAGACTCATGAACAGAGATGTTAACCGTTTCCAGTGATTCCTTCAAGTCTTTAGCTGTCACCATAGGGTTCTTTTTTACCTCATTAAGCATGCTGTGGTGTGCTCTTTGAGTTATCTTGGCTGAACGGCCACTTCTAGGGAGAGTAGCCACAGTACTAAATTGTCTAAATTTTTTCTAACTGTGGACAGATGAATATCTAAACTCTTCAAGATAACTTTGTAAACATTTCCAGCTTTATGCAAAGCAACAATTCTTGATCGTAGGTCCTCTGAGATCTATTTTTTGCAAGGCATGGTCAGCAGATGCTTTTTGTGAATAGCAAACTCAGAATATCAAAGTCAAAGTAGCTCTAACCCACACCTCCAAATCTTGTTTCATTAATTGGATGCCAGGTTTTGCCAAATCATGACTCTAATTAGCTTTTGTTGACGTCATTAGCCTAGGGGTTCACATACTTTTTCCAACCTACACTGTGAATGTTTGAATGATGTATTCAATATGTACAAGAACAATACAATAGTCTGTGTGTTATAAGATAAAGCAGATTGTGTTTGTTCATTATTGTTACTTAGATGAATCTCAAACCAGATTTTAAGACAAATTTATAAATAAATGCAGGTAATTCCAAAGTGTTCACATGCTTTTTTCTTGCCACTGCATTATAGATAATAATTAAAATAAGCCTACTGACATTTTTACAAAGTGTGAAATAGACCTGTCTGCTGCAAGGAGTTCTAATATAGAGTGACCAGTCATCTAACAAAATGGTTCAGCTAAAAAATTGTCACAGAAACTGAGTGCGGATGCAAATAGACAGCATCCATTGGCAAACCTGGCATGCTTCTGGGGCTGCATGCACCAGCTGAGCAACTGCCATTAAGATGAATGGGAATGCTAACGGACTGCTCTCTCCAGGTATGTTAGACCTCCTTGTGGTTGCACAGTCTGAGCAGTACCGGTTCCAATAAAATATAGAGGTCCCCTTGCTACACACAATCAAAAGTGGTCAGGTCATGTTTCCTCAGAGTTGGGACATTGCAAATAGGCCAAAGTGCATATGGATATCAAAATACCAATATCTTTAAAACACTGTAAGAAAATATGAATGCATATAGAAGATGCAAGGTTGCACAGAATAAATATTAAAAGGAATAAATTATTGATTCAGAGGTGTGAAGGGAAATGTATTCCCTCTTATTTGCTTAGCCAATACTCAAAGCTGAGAAAAAAAATAGTGTGAATATTCTCATCAGGGCTGCTTTTGATTTAGATTTCCCCAAAGCTTTCACAGGTCAACACAGGTAATCAGTAACTGACTGTTTTTTTCCACAGCAATCTATTAACGCCTGACCTCATGTGATCTCACAGGGGCTTATAGATGGGACAGAGTCTCACCATCAATGCTGTATCACAGTTACATCTCAGCTCGGCCTTATCAGGGTCATCTACAGAGGGCCTGATCCAATGTCACTGACTCTGAGAGCTCTAACACAAGTTATTTCCAATGGAGCTCTACAGGGTCATGTTGGGGTGTCTATATGGCCGAAGCCACACTGTAAACATTGTTTCTATTATATTAATTCACAGTATATTCCTGACTACTAGTTGCTGTAATTTCACATTTGTTATGTATAATTACACTCTGACACTAAGCTGTGGTGCTCAATTGGGTGATGCACTGTGAATTTCAATCTGGCTTGCCATATATCCCAATCCAATTTTGCCTTCCCGTAAAAAAAAAAAAAAACAGATTAGATCTTTTTAAAATCACAACAGTCTCCTAGACAGCAATGAGATCAAATTAAGACTTTTTTCCTGAATAAAAGACCCCAATAATCTCACATGTGTCCCCTCTATATGGAGCTAGAACAATGAATTAAGTATTTGAATCTGAATTACTGTATGTTAATTTGAATTCCAGACATGACATTTAACAAAATTGAAGGCTTTTATGGCGTATTTTATAAATTCGTTTTTTAAACAGCAGTTTATTTTTATTATTATTATTATTATTTTTTTTTTTAAGAGGTGGAATTGGCTGTTAAATATTCAGATTAAAACAATTACAGGTTCAAGTTTTCAGATTAAGAAAAAAATTCTGAACTCCAAATACAAATCTCTCCAGTTCAGAATTTAGAAATTCAGATTGTTAAACGAATTAGTCCAAAGATCAAGCTTTTGGTTGATCACAGAGATACTAGAATTCTCTGACACAGTCCATTGTCAGCGAATTCCAATTGAAAGTGAGTATCGCTATTCCCTACTCACTCTGAAGAGCAGAGCCCTTGAAGTGGATACTCTGAAGGGAGCATGGCATTACTGTATGAATGTTCCTTTCACTAACTGTGGAAGGGTCCTTCATGAAAAGATAAATTTTCTGACTTTCGTTTGGAACGACCCTTCGAGTGGCATCTCCTTCCCACAGTGCTCTTAAAGGGCACAAAATTACAGTTTGGAATTTGCCCTATACCACACCAAACACGTCAGAGAATTCTGGGATCTCTGTGATCAGCCAAAATGGTAAATTTGACCATTCTAATTACCTCTCCTTTTCCCTGTGGAACACAGATGCTTGACCTTTGTCCTAGTTTGTTTACAAACTGAATGTCTAAGATCTGAATTTGAGAGATTTGTATTTGGAGTTCTGAATTTCCTTTCTTAATCTGAAAATTTGAACCAGTAATTTGTTTCAAATAATAAATAAATAAAAATAAAATAAAAATCTACAAAAAGCTTTAATTTTGTTAAATGTCTAGAATTAAAATGAACACAATTCAGATTCAAATACTTTCAAAATTGTTTTAGTAATTCCCTCTAGAGCTCCAGAAAAGATCTCTCAACTATGCTCAGATTTGCCAAAATACCAAAGTCTGTACACAAAAGTCAGATTTCAATATAAACTCAAATATTTCTCATCAAATTCTTCCAAAACCAAACTGATCTGAGTTATACTATTCACATTAATTTTGTGCAAAACTACATATTTTTAAAATCGACTAGTCAGCGGGTTACCTGAACGACTAGTCAATTAATCTTTTTTTTTTAAGAAAGCCCTGAATAATTAGGCTGGTTTTGGGATCATTTGATCCAGATCAGATGAGTTTCTTAGGGGGCATTCACAAAGGATGCATTCTTGTGTTCAAAAACAGCTGGAGGGAGCGCAGTGGAATGGAACAGAACATAGGGGTCTTGAGACGGGTTTTAAAAAGTTTTTAAAACAAATTCTTGACACTGCATCATAAAAATGCAATGCTCATGATGCAAGACCATTAACAAAATAGAGTCGCAATACTACAGTTTAAGATGTCTGTTAAAATTGGGTGTCCGTTGGGTTGCCAACTTTTCGCCATGCGAACACAAGACATTCACAGTTCAATCGGGGGTGGAGGGGTTTAGTAAAAACTAAAAATAAATAAATAAGAAAAAATCTAAAACTAGTCATCCTCACTACTTAACTAGTCAACCATCGTGATCCATCTGTATACTCATCAGCAAAAAGAAGTTGCTGGAGCTGGTTGACCAAGGAAGTCTTTCTGTTTAAACAAATGAAAAAACCTGGTGAGAATAACATCACCCAAATGCTGGTCCTTTGAGCAGAGTTATCAACCAAAGTGTAAAAACAGCCAAAACAGATTAACTGCTCTTCCTCTGAAGTGTACGCAATGCATATTCCTGCCAAATGGGGTCGCCATTGCAAGCTAAACTATATCTGTTATCTTTGTTTTATTGCATTTTCTGTCTATCTGAGGGTTGTTTTTGCACCCTTAATGCTGCTGCAGATTTAGTCATCTCGTCAGCAGGCCCGCTACTGGCTTCAGTAATGTGCCATGAAGAATCTGCAGTGGCAGCAGCCAGCGGTGTAACGTGCCCCACCGTGCCTCCGAACCGCAGCTAGCATCCGCTAACACAAGAACTGCAGATATGAGGCTAAAAATAGAAGGCTAATTTCTGCACGACAATGCTGGAGCATGACTTAAGAGTGGGAAAGGTTCTCCTACATGCTGATGAATCACGACCAGAGAGAGGCAGTCATGTGCACAAATCGTGTGCAATGAATGAGAGTGGGCAGGAGGCAAGGGTGACCGTACACTAACCTGCCAGCTTACACAGCAGCCCTAGCGGAAAAAAAGATATGTAGAGGCAGAAAGCAATGATGCTGGCTGTTGTCAAATTCAACCATAAACAAACTGGTAATATTTTTGATGACAACACTCTCGGTGTGGAGATGGCTCCATCATTGAATACAATAGAACAGAGGGAGAGTAGACTTTGGGTTATTCATTTAAAGTTACACCTTCTAGTAGGGCTGGGCGATATAGCTAAACATATACATTCTGATATGTTTCAGCCTTTTGACAATATTTATGTATTTGCTCCACAATGTCTAAAAAGGGTTATTTATTTTTCAATCAGAGAAATCATTAATTTCAACCAAATAGCCATCGTTACCAGGTAGATTCAAAATAGGCTATATGGTAAAAGAGGTAACACAATGAAAATGTAATTAAAAGTAACATTTTCACACTTTTCACTAAATGAACATAGGAAAGAGTGATATTTAATCATTTCATATTTGTACACCCAACATGGTAAAATCCATCCTTCTTCTATAGCGGCGTACCCTATGTAGGCTGTATTACATCATTAACAACTAAAAATACAACTTAATTTTGAGAATCACCACAACACTGAAAAAAAATATTTTATGGTAAAGTAAATATAGCAGAAAGAAGTACCTTCTACATTAAATACGTTAGTTTAAGTGTGAACTTGAAAATATTAAGTAAATTCTACATTTGCACTCAATTCAAATATGTAAAAATAAATATTATTTATGATTGTTTGTTATCATTACAATGCATCATCATGTATTAATCCTAAATAAGAAAATCATATTTATTTGCTAATTTGAGTACATTTCACCAGTAAATAAAATAAGTAAATTTTACTTAACTTTCCAAAGCTGGTGTCTTAGCATGACTTGAACAATTAATGAGCTTGCAAAGTTTCACTGTTTGCAAGTTTATTTACACCAATTTTATAGTTGAGTTTGTTGTTAAGTGTCATAACTTCTTGTTTTGTGAAGTCTGAAGTTCATTTTCTACTCAAAATCACGTTGATTGTTACTGCGATTGTGTTTTATACACCAAGTGTGGAAGTCTGTGTGCCCAGCTCTGGATCTGGTT
Source organism: Myxocyprinus asiaticus (assembly GCF_019703515.2). NCBI lineage: Eukaryota > Metazoa > Chordata > Actinopteri > Cypriniformes > Catostomidae > Myxocyprinus > Myxocyprinus asiaticus. Next base: position 8,379,237 of record NC_059362.1, on the reverse strand, counting down.
TCTATCTTCATTAAAGCAAGGGGAATAGACTACATAGCATGCATTAATCTTCCCTGTTTTTAAAAAAAAAAAAAAAAAAAAAAACATTGAAATGCTACTACACTTTTAAAAGCATGGCTTGATTCAGTTGCTTGTGTAAAATGTACAAATCAAAAAGTTAGTAAAATTTACTTGAAACAGAGTATTGCAAAGTAAACTGCACTTGAGAAGTTCTAATTAAAGCCACAAAGAATTGTGTAAAGCCTTTACTAGAAAATATGGTCTGCTAAATTTACTAGAAATTTCTGCATGGAAATTGTTTCCTAGGTTTTTTGAAAAACGTGAAACACATAATCATTGGCAAAACATCTATTGCTAAAATCTCATGCACACAACCTACACAACTTTGCATCATTACTGTGACAACAGTGTGGATGTGCTAGCAAAAGTGGACATATAAATAATTATATTTATCACACATATACAGTGAAATTCAGAGTGCAGGGTCAGCCATGATATGGTTCCCCTGGAGCAGATAGGGTCAAGGGCCTTGCTGAAGAGCCCAACAGTGGCATCTTGGCAGTGCTGGGGCTTGAACCCCCAACCTTCTGATCAGGAAACCAGAGCCTTAACTGCTGAGTCACTAACTGCTAATTTCCCCTCCAGTGTGAACAAAGCCATGATATCTAAGATTGGCTTTTTATGGTGACAAGCTCTGGTGTGAAATTATTGCAGAGTTTCCTCTCATTGTAGCATTCTGTTCATGGTAGCTCATCACTCCACTGTCACCAGGTTGGTTAGAGGTGGGCGGCCTGACCGTCCATTTGAGCTCTTCCATTTGATAGGTGTGGGGGTTGGTAGTTTGCAGCGTGAGTGATGAACATACATCTGACAGGGGCAGGATGGGGGTGTGCTGGGGACCCTGGAGTCTAATCCCATCAAGAGAGGCAGTGATGCGCAGAGCTGGGTGCCACGCCGTGATGGTCAGGCTCAGTGTAAGACTGATTACACAGCGATTACCGATGCGAGTCTGTTAAACACACTCTCTTTAAGACCCAATAAAGTCTGTGACATGCAAATCGCCAATAGGGTTAACTTAAACAGTGGTTTTCAACTGTTGGTTCACAGGTCTGTTCTGAAAAAAACAATGCTAAAAGCAAATATGTTTAATGTGAATAATTAAATACATTGATGAGCCAAAACATTATGACCATTCACAGGTGAAGTGAATAACGTTAATCATCTCCTAACATGGCCAGATGTCAAGGTCTGGGTATATTAGATGGTAAGCGAACAATCAGTTCTCGTAGTCAAGATGGGCAGGAGTAAAGACCTGAGCAACTTTGACAAGGGCCAAATTGTTATGGCCAGACGACTGGGTCAGAGCATCTCTGAAACGGCAAGGCTTGTGGGGTGCTCCCGATCAGCAGTGGTGTGTACCTACTGACAGTGGTCCGAGGAGGGACAAGCCACAAACCGGCAAGGGTAACGAAGCCCATCCAATCTAGTCCGAACTGACAGAAGGTTTACACGTGCCACCTACCTAAACATCATTGCAGCCAGGTACACCCCTTCATGGCAATGGTATTACCTGATGGCAGTGGCCTCTTTCAGAAGGAAAATGTGCCCTGCCAAACTGCACATATTGCTTGGGAATGGTTTAAGGAACATTATGAAGAGTTCAAGGTGTTGCCCTTGCAGGACATCTTCAGTGGTCTTGCTGAGTCCATGCCTCAGCGGGTCGGTGCTGTTTTGGCAGCACACAGAGGACTAACAGCATATTAGGCAGGTGGTCATAAAGTTTTGGCTTGTCAGTGTAATCATGCAGAGTTAGGAAAGCAAACCAAAAAGGCTTACCAACTTCTAAAAGGGAGGGAGGGATAAGTTTGCATATTGTTTAGCCTGTGCAGTTCATGGCCGTATTAATACATTTCACAAAAATTGTTATTTAATTTTGTATTATAAACAGTTTTGGAACTGTGTTGGGTCACTGTTGAGTCCTGTAGCAAAACCAGTTGAGAACCACTGCACTCAAGTATTATAACGCATCTTGTAAAATAAGCATGTTTTAGCAGTGATTTATGCAAAAGATGAATCTTCAGTGACTGTTACATAATTTACCATGGTCAGCACAAGCCATAGTCTGCCCACTTAATACTGCTATTAAATATTACACAGGGTCCAATGATGTTGCACACTCTCTATGAGGTCAAATTAAAATTCTGCTGGCTCTCTCTATGCGTGACCAATGTTCCAGGTTTCCATTTTAAACTCTTGAGCAATAAACTCACATCTGCACCAAATGACATGACAACATACACCTGTTTGTTTATTTTTCTTCAATGGAATAAAAGTCATACATTTTTGTATGAGCCAACTCGGTACTAATTCTTAAGATTTGTCCATCTCGTACTATTATTATGACTTGTTATGCGAAAGGCGTAGCAGCCACTGGGGACGTGGGTGACACGTTCCCCGTACTCTTTAAAAAGGTGATTTTTGTCCCCCACACTTTTCCAAGCTAAACCCATACCAAGTCCAAATGGTGGATTTGTATACAGTATTCTTTGCATTTTGTTACTTAGGGCTGATTAAGCGACCATCCAGCCAATCACAGGAGAGTTTCATGATCCGAATCAACCCTTATGTAATAGGCCGTGAGTCAGACAGTCTAATCAACGTGGCTCCATTCATTTCTACAAAGATGCTTTCAACAATGCTCATTTATCCATGTTTTTTATTGGCATTGATGTTGATCTAAATTAATAATCTAGAGATGAGTAAAACTCAAATGAGAGTTATTTATCATTCTTGATTGGCAGCATTACGTGAAATGTACTGCAGAAAAAAACAAAACAAAGGACAATCTTTCTTTTAAGCATATATTGTAAGTGGAGTTTACATCAGCACATGAGTCTTCATTAAGTTATGCTTTTTTACATTATGTTTGTGAGGTAATAGTTTGATCGGTTGTTTTTAACACTAGATTTGTGTTAAATATGTAAAGCTATTTTTAATATCAACTCCTGTTTTTTTAACTCTATGTTGGTGTACAGTCAACAAACTGTAGGAGAAAAGATAGATCTGCTGTGTTCTTAGAACACTTAGGCATTTTACTTAAGTCAATGGATACAGTTGAAGTCAGAAGTTTTTCAATTCCTGACATTTAATCGTAGAAAACATTCCCTGTCTTAGGTCAGTTAGGATCATAACTTTATTTTAAGAATGTGAAATGTCAGAAATGATTTATTTCAGCTTTTATTTCTTTTATCACATTCCCAGTGGGTCAGAAGTTTACGTACTCTTTGTTAGTATTTGGTAGCATTGCCTTTAAATTTTTTAACTTGGGTCAAACGTTTTGGGTAGCCTTCCACAAGCTTCTCACAATAAGTTGCTGGAATTTTGGCCCATTCCTCCAGATATAACTAGTGTAACTGAGTCAGGTTTGTAGGCGTCCTTGCTCGCACATGCTTTTTCAGTTTTGCCCACAAATATTCTGTCGGATTGAGGTGAGTGCTTTGTGATGGCCACTCCAATACCTTGACTTTGTTGTCCTTAAGCCATTTTGCCACAACTTTGGAGGTATGCTTGGGGTCATTGTCCATTTGGAAGACCCATTTGCGACCAAGCTTTAACTTCATGGCTGATGTCTTGAGATGTTGCTTCAATATATCCACAGAATTTTCCTTCCTCATGATGCCATCTATTTTGTGAAGTGCACCAGTCCCTCCTGCAGCAAAGCACCCCCACAACATGATGCTGCCACCCCCATGCTTCATGGTTGGGATGGTGTTCTTTGGCTTGCAAGCCTCACCATTTTTCCTTCAAACATAACGATTGTCATTATGGCCAAACCGTTAAATTTTTGTTTCATTAGACCAGAGGACATTTCTCCAAAAAGTAAGATCTTTGTCCCCATGTGCACTTGCAAACTGTAGTCTGGCTTTTTATGGCAGTTTTGGAGCAGTGCCTTGCTGAGCAGGAAGTTATGTCAATAAAGGACTCATTTTAATGTGGATATAGATACTTGTCTAACTGTTTCCTCCAGAATCTTCACAAGGTCCTTTGCTGTTGTTCTGGGATTGATTTGCACTTTTCGCACCAAACTACGTTTATCTCTAGGAGACAGTATGCGTCTCCTTCCTGAGTGGTATGATGGCTGTGTGGTCCCATGGTTTTTATATTTGCGTACTATTGTTTGTACAGATGAATGTGGTACCTCCAGGCGTTTGGTTCATCCCAAGGATGAACCAGACTTGTGTTTGGAAATTGCTCCCAAGGATGAACCAGACTTGTGGAGGTCCACATTTTTTTTTCTGAGGTCTTGGCTGATTTCTTTTGATTTTCCCATGATGTCAAGCAAAGAGGCACTAAGTTTAATGGTAGGCCTTCATCCACAGGTACACCTCCAATTCAGTACACCTCCTATCAGAAGCTAATTGTCTAAAGGCTTGACATGTTTTTCTGGAATTTTCCAAGCTGCTTAAAGACACAGTTAACTTAGTGTATGTAAACTTCTGACCCACTGGAATTGTGATATAGTCAATTAAAAGTGAAACAATCTGTCTGTAAACAATTGTGTTGAGTGGTTAAAAATGAGTTTTAATGACTTCAGCCTAAGTGTATGTAAATTTCAGACTTCAACTGTATGAAGACACGCTTTTTTTATGCATAAAAACGAACAGTACAGACATTAATGAAACTCAATATAATTATTATAGGACTATTATTGTTGTCTTGTGATAAAAGTTATGCTCAGCAGCTCACAAACTGTAGGGAAATGTTAGATTTGCTTTGATCTTATAATGCTTAAAACCTCTACTAAAGTCTCTTTGTAGGTATGTAGACACACATTTTAAAGGATAAAAAATTTATTTTGATCGTTGATTCAGTGACTAATTCATTTCACACAAGACATTCATTTGTCACCACCTTCTTGCATCACCAGAAATGGTCACTGAATCATTAAATGGATCTGAACTAATTTTGGTGAAAAACACTCAAGCCACTTGGATACATTTAAATCCCACAGTGAAAAAATAAATTGCACATGCACAATTTTCATTATTGTAATTGATTAAATAATTTATTCAGGACCAGCTTGTGCTCAATCTTTTATTGTCATGTGTGAAACAGAAGCAAGTGTTCCACAAGATGCCCTTTATTTTTGCAGCTAATTTAGTGAAATTTTGCCATTATTTTCCAATACTTTAATCTTTAAAATACTACTATAATTAAAAGTAAATAATTATAATATAATACTTAAACTTATATATTAATATATACTGACATATATTAATACTGCTTTGTAAGTGCTGGGTCCCCCCCCCCCCCCCCCCCCACACACACACACACACAAGTGTTTAAGGTGTTTTTCTTGGGAAAAAAAATCTGATAAGCTGTAGTCTAAGGCTAAAATCTCCCTTTGCTCTTCATTGAATTACATGTTTTATATGAGATACAATTGAGATAAAATAATTATTTATTTATTAATATAAATTATAATTCTCTCATCACTTATTCACCCTTATGCCATCTCAAACACGCATGACTTTCTTTCTTTGTGGAACACAAACAATGATTTTTTAAAGGATACATTATGTATGTTTGTCCATACAATGCAAGTCCATGGGGTCCCAGATTTTTAAGCTCCAAAAGGGACATAAAGGCAGCAAAATGTAATCCATACTCGAGTGGTTTAATCCATGTCTTCTGATTAGATCCGATCAGTTTTAGGTGAGAATCAGACCAAAATGTAATTCCTTTTTCATTGTAACTCTTGCCATCTGCAGTCTCCTATGCGCGATCCTGATTTGATTCTCGAATACACTTCCTGACTCGTGCACAGAGAGATGTACAGATGCTCTGAGTTTGTGTTCTGCAGGTGAAAGAATGTCATACGAGTTTCAGATGGCATAAGGGTGAGTAAATGATGAGAGGTCTTGTTTGTGATTTCTCTTTTGGGTAATGCCAGAACTCCTAGGGTGTTTTCAAACCTGCAGAGCGTTTGCTTTGTTCCGAAACGGGGACTAAATTGTTACAATGTTGCAGTTTCTTCTTGGTTCGGTTCGCTTTCACAACGCAACATTTCAAATGGACCAAAACTATGTCAATAAAAGTCACATGTTTGCAAGCTGTCCCCTTATTGGTCACTATGTTTGTTCGCTGTTCCAGGACTAAGCTCATCCATTGATATACCAGTTAAAATTATATGCCTATAAAAAATTTGTCAACCATTACAAATTTTAGAGAATTTTCGAGCGTCACCAGTTAGAGGATGTGTTCCAAATATAAATTATCCACCACTCGGATGGATATGAGCTGTAAAATTTCCGTCATGGTTATTTTTATCCATCATTAGTTGCTTTTTCATTATTTCTCCATTGAAACATGCCTGTTCTCACAGATCTCTCTCTCCCTCCCTCTCTCACATGTACACACACACACATGCACACACAAACAGCAGAGTAAAGCCATGTAAAAATGTTTTTTATTTGTCAAAAATTTGCTAATGCCGTCCTACCCGTGTTCTGCCGCTATCCAAAAAAGATAAACGAATGTACTACAGTTACCTCAGGAATTATAAAAGCTCCTATTTTAAACGTGCAATTATATCTAATATAGTTGCCAAAAGGTTATGTCCACATTGATGATGAATTACAGAGAAGTGCTGATCTACAGATGTCTTCTCCAAAGATCCCTCAGTTTTGTTCATGGTTTTTATAGGGATATTGTTTGGTTCGTTGGTCCATTGGGTCGGTTTGCATTCTCACTACAAGCGAACCGCTTGTGCGTTGGTGTGGATCCGAGTGCGATTGCCGTGTTCATATATGCCTATACGAACCGAACCAAGGGAGAAAACGCGCCAGGTTCCGAAACAAACACGCCAGACGAGCCAGGTGTGAAAACGGCCCTAAATTCAACTCAACAACACCAAACCAAACCCTCACCTCAGCCTGTCTATCTCCCTCTCTCTGTCTCTCAGTCCCCCAGACCCCCCTTCTTACAGCCTTGATGGTGAAGCAGAGCTCCCTGGAGCATGAATGACAGTTCCGGGAGCCAATCATTCATCCAGAATTGCATGCTGCCTTATTGACCATTATCTTCGCTGTCAGCGGTAAGGCAGGCGTGAGCTGTGTCAATACCAACAGCCACTTTTTTTGTCCTGTCTCGTTCAATCTGACCCTTCTCTCTCTTGACAAGGACATGGGGGAACTGAAAAAACATGACTTTCTTTGCCCTCTTTCCTGTTTTTATGTCTCCTGATCAGTTATCAGGGTGTAACTGAAAGAGGCGATGCTACTAACTTAACTACATTTTTAAGTAGCGTGACAATAGCTTCTCGTTGTGTTCATTTTTCTAGTAACAAGCTACTTTTTAGTAGCTGCATAATGTGACAAAATGCTACAGTGCTGGGGGTTTTTTTCATCATATTGCATTTTGTGCGCAGCTTTACAGCCAAAAGAACAGAGGTCATCGTCAAATGCATTCTCGTAGAACGTCTCTCCCTCCCTCGTTTGAAGTATCAGGACGTCAGTTTCAATTCAGGAATTAAGGGAATACACTTCAATGAATCGGTTAAAAAATTAACCACAACGTCCCTTCACAGATATCTGTATGACATTTTACTTATTTTAAGTGATATGCCAAATAATATTCTAATATTAATTAAAATAATTTTACAAAACAATAAAATATTTAGTTAAAAAAATATTTTTTTTTAAACCTGTTTTTGACCCATTTACTGTATGACTATGTTTACATGCACTTAAGAAAATGGTTCATTTTAGGGTTTTTGCAGAAAGCAAAATGAGAACGGCGATTTCCTTGTGCCGCTTAAGGGATTAAGAGAAAGCGGTTAAACACACTGTAACAGGGTTCAATGGAAAGGAGGAGGTGGGAACTGGCCTTCTCGGGCCTGGGAGGGAGACAAGGGGAGGGAAAAAAAAAAAAGAGAGAGGGAAAGGCCAACGCAGAGCAACAGTGAGAGAGAGAGAGGAGAGAGAGGAAAAATGTACTCGCCGGTTCCCAGACATGCCGTCGCTTGGTCCTCGATTACTCCTCCACCCTCTGGAGGACACAGCCGCTCCTCCCCAGGCGGACCGGAGCCAGTCCTCCGACCCTGGTGGACAGAACGTCCCTCTGCATTTCAGCAGCTTGTAGGGAGCTCCTCCACCCCTGGCAGCGGCTCTACCACTCCAGGTGGTCAGCAGCGAGCCCCTCCTCCCCTTGCGGACGGCGGCCGTTCTTCCAACCCCGCCGTATTTTGGCGGCCGGTAGGGAACTTCTCCACCCCTGGCAGCGGCCCCACCGCTCCAGGCGGCTGGCAGTGAGCTCCTCCTCCCCTCACGGATGGCGGCCGTTCCTCCGTGTCCAGGCAGCCAGTAGCAACTCCTCCCTCCTCCAACTCCTCCCTCCCCTTTTGGGTGGATGATAGTGGCGAGGACTCTACGACGGCGCATCCCTCCTCCTTCCCGGGCTTCGGCACCAATGTAACAGGGTAAAATGGAAAGGAGGAGGCGAAAACCGGACGAAGCATCAAAGTAATATTTAATTAAACAAAAACACACAAACATAAAGGCATACAGGGCAGCTCCCTGTAACTCTCTCTCTCTCTCGAACTGCCGCCTCTGGTCGCCTTTATCCTTCTCGTCGGCTTGATTAGCCTGATTAGGGGCCAGGCGTGCATCATCACGGCCTGGCCCCGCCCTCCTCCTTGCCACACACACCTAGGTTTCTCCTCAACAACGTGACTTAAAGTGACCATGTAAACACATAAGCAGCGTTCAATAACCCGCTTTCTCACAATAAGCCACTTTCTGGTGTCCATGCAACTTAGTCTATAGTAAGGGTGTTTCTTCAGCTTCTGGCAATTTCTTGTCCCAGGGGTTAGTTTTTGATTAAAAATGCTCTTTGTTAAATGTCAAGTTAAATATGACATGGAAACTTTTTGCAATGCCTACATAATTTATTTTTGGTACTTTTCTAATGCCTGTTATGTTCAGATTTTTCTCCTTTTTTTAATGTATATGGACTCTTATTTTGAGTATTGTATGTTTATGGACTCTTATTTTGATAGTCTTGTGTTTTCTGTTTCCTGTTGTTACCTTGCTGCAGCCCCGTTAGGCTCGATATCTCGGCTACCACGTCATCAAGCACAGTCGAAGGCCGTCTCAATTGTGAGCACACTTCATTTGCAATATTCTGGAGGATGCATCAAGTGTATCCTTTGTAGCCTTCAGTCACCCACAATCCTTTGCAAATGTCCCAAATTATTTTAAAAAAGGGTGGAAAACCAGTCGCGTGACCGCAGAGGCAGAAAACTTTATGACACAGCATACTTTTTTACTCGCATTTGCGGCAATGACCATATGTAGAAAAAAAAAATGCAAGCTGTTTAGACAATAAAACAAATTAGAAGATACAAAGCACAAATAAATAAATAAAATTAATAAAAGGGCAATTACATGAATTTGAAAAGCTTTAGAAGTTTTAGAGTTTTTACAAGTCTAGGGTTTTGTGAATAAAACATGCTGAAATAATTAAGGGATTATGTCCATCAGGACACGACGGGATAGCCTTCGTTGCCCTCGCACATCGATGAGCCTTGGCTGCCCAACACCCTGTCACCAGTTTGTGGTTTGTCTCTCCTCGGACCATTGTAGGTAGGTACTCACCACTGCTGACTGGGAGCACCCCACAAGCCTTTCCGTTTCAGAAATACTCTGACCAAGTCATCTGGCCATAACAATTTGGCCCTTGTCAAAGTCGCTCAGGCCTTTTCTCCTGCCCATTTCTACTGCATGCAACACCCACTACGAAAACTGGTTGTTCACTTACCATATAAATATATATATATATATATATATATATATATATATATATATATATATATATATATATGAATAGATACATATATTATACATATATTTATGTATATAAAAATTACAACTGTCCCATAGTTGTGGCATGACCCTAACCCTAACCACACCAAACAACTTTTTTTTTTTTCAACAAACTTTTCTTTTTTTTCTTTTTTAAGTTCAAAAGAGCATGTCAGTGAAGAGCATGCTTGAGATTAAATATGAGATATTTGATGTTTGAAGAAAACAAAAATCAAGGTAAATATAATTTTTGAGAAAAATATTTTAATTGGTCATCATTTCCAGTCAAACTGTAATTTTGCAAAATTATGCAATAAGAGAGGAAATATTATTTAATTGTGGGTATTTAGGACACATAAAATGTTAGCTATGAAATCAGACTTAGCATAACAAAAAAGTTGGCTATTTTATGAAATAAAATATGTTTTATATGTTTTCCATTACCATCATTTCCACCACAGAATTCTATTAAACACACTACAGAATTTGAGATGTGGTGGAAACATATAATATGGTGGGAATTTTCATGACTTTCAGTAAAAATTACAAAAATGGAACACATCTCCTTTGATGCATATACATACACTGCAGGGCATTTTTAGTAAACAAATGTAACCCTAAAAAGGATTTTGTCTCATACTAATGACAGTGTAAAAATGTTTTCAACAAAATTGTACTTTTTAGAATTTCAAAGGGCTGAAAGTGCCTGAAGTTGAAGAAGCACCCATAAATTATGTTGTTTTCTAGTTTTATTGGTGGTAATTTAGTGTACGCAAATTGTTATGTGTTCAAATTCTATCACCATTATTGACATCCGCATTGTTTTTGTACCAGAAAATTTGATATAATAGTTGAACTGCCTTAAATTAACAAGCTACAATTTCACAGCAGCTTCCCCAACACTGCTTCAAATCCATAGACACACCTGATAGCAATAAGTGAAATATTTATCATCTCTACACGAGCTGTCGTGCTGGGAGAGGTGAAAGGTTAACAGGTAAATGAAGGAACCATACAGAGAGGATTCAAATAAACATGAGAGGAAGTTCTGACGGACAGCAGGGGACACAGAGAGAGGCCAAACCCCAGAAGTGTTACATGATGGAATTGCATCACAGAGTTGTGTAATAACAAAGTCTTTCTAACAAGTCAGTCACTGGCGGCCATCTTTGGAATGTTTAAAGTCATGACAGTGCAGCTCCTATCTACTTGAAAGGGGAAAGACTGAAATCTCCAAAAAGGTTGGTTAAGATTACGATCAAAGAACATATTTCAAATCAGCAGTAAAATCTGACAAGACTGGAATCATAATTGTGCTTCTGTACTTCAGATTACATAAAAACTTTTCAATTTTCCTGGCTTGTGTATAGCTAATGCCCATGCGCATTCTCGAGATGATTGACAGGCAATGTCTGGATCTAAAAGGTTATTATATGTATCTATAAATTGGCTCTTTTACCTATAAGGCAGGACTTATGTTCTACATCCATTGACCGTTGGGCGTTTAGAGCTCCATGGTTGGGGCATTCCAAATTCTCCCATAAATTTTAATATAAGTGGCCCAACTCTGCTAAATAGTCTCTGGTAATATCTAAGAGAATTCTACATTTTCTTTAGAAAATGTGAGTGGTGCTTGCCCATGCCAAACTCACAGCCACAATGGTGCTTTGTGTTGTTGCCAGGATGCTGCTATGCAGTTACTAAAGTATTCTGGATGGTTGCTAGGTGGTTACTCACTGTTCTAAGTCAAAAGAGCCCACCTCCAAGTCTCTAGACATGGCTCGGACCCTTCCTTCAATGCAAGTCAATGTTTTTTTTTTTTTTTTTTTTTTTCTATCTTCCAGAAGGTGAAAATTGCAAGTTTGATCGCTTAAAAAAAGTCATATCACACCTCTCCTCAACAAGCCACATGATTGAAGGTATCATTCATCCATAGCACAAACAGCATGGGAAGAGTTATGTGCCAAAATATGAGCAAATAGTAATAGTAATGCTTGCCTTAGCAAAGGCCACTAATTATCACCAAAGCATGTTGCCAGATGATGCAACAGAATCGGTTTAAAAACGTCCTGCTGTGGCCCACAAACAGGTTTGGTGGCAATTCAAAACAGTAGCAAACTCATGTTGTAGCATTCACACATGCATGGGTGAGCAGAGTGACAACAAAACTCCTAAACTAAAGCTCAGCACACTCTCTCTCACTCTATTTGGGCTTCTTTATTTCATTTTATTATAGCTGACAGTGTAAGAGTTAGTGACAGGGACGAGGAAACAGTAACAAAATGCAGAAGGGTGATAAAGAGAAGAAACGGAAAGATCTACAGCTGTGTTTTCACAGACAAACCACAGCAGCTTTGAATCCAGCTGGAACTAGTTGTCGCCTGTGGCCACAACAGTGTGTGTGTGTCTCTACAGATGGAAAGATGTCACTGGTGCTTCTCAGTGAAGGATAAGAACTGAGTGTGTATAGCTGTTTTTTCTGCACAATTGTGGAAATCAGGAAAAATCTGTTTGTTGTGGAGCTATTCCTGTTCCGATAAAATTGTAATGTTGTTTTTCAACCAAGGACACACTAAGCAGGAACTTTATCATTTAAATTGTTATATGTTGTTATGTTGAATAGCTAAATCTTTCCTTGTCAAATTTGGCCCCTTTCTATTTTCAGTAAATAGAAATCTGTATTTTTTATTTTTATTTTATATTACTGTTTTACTATTTTTATTTTCTCTAATTTAATTAATTTATTTGTAATAAAATAACATTGTGTGTTTTATTTTATTTTCCTCTCCAAGTATTAAAATAATTAATCAGTTCCTTCAGTTATTTTATCTGTAAAATTCTCAATATTCTGGAAAATATTTCCTATATATATATATATATATATATATATAATTATTAATTTGACACCTAATGTATAAAGACACCTAGCAGTATTCTGCCACTGTCCATTTTGTGTATTTTACATACAAATATTATACTATACTACCCTACAAAGCCAAAACATCTGGCAACACTGGAACTGAGAAACATGACTTCAAAAATGTTTATTAACAAAATAAGAGTCTCACTCTGCTTTCTCTGAATCTGACCATACAGTAGCTGAGCCAAAACTGTCACAGAACAGATCATGGTCTAAAGGGACCACATCTCGGTTATAAGTTCATTTTGACAAATAAGCTGCAGTATTTTGGCTTTGCACTACACATTACTAATTTATTCAATAAAATACATATACTATAAAACCAACCGAGTATATAATATCGTATTGACTCTTTGTGCCATGTATAAATACTGTACTTTATATTTACCGGCATATGGTGAGCCAAAGTGCAGTATTTGTGATTTCAGCCAGAGCGCTGAGACATTAGCATATAGCATTCGCTTCGCATGCACCAGTTATCACACCAATGATTTCATGTATATAAACGTACCCAAACACACAGCTGTTCTCAGGTCAGTATGCTAGAGGACTGGCAGTCTTCACACGTGACTCTGCCCTCCGAGGGGCAAATGAGGGGTGGACCCATGTTCTTGAAAAGGACACAGTGACCTCCAGGCTGTACTAGGCTCTGTGAAGGCCTTGCATTGTGTGACCTGACTCTCTTTTTCTCTCTGTCTCAGCCAGATTTCTAAATTTAGAGCAGTATTAAGATGAAGAATAGAGTGCGACAGAAGAAGAGAAAGAGAGAGAATTCGGCAATGTGCTCCGTCCACATGTTCAGCACCTGCTAATACATGCATGTTGCCTCTTATGGAGCACTACAGAACATGCTATTTTTTTTTTTATACAATCTTTGCCTTTTTTTTACAGTGAAAAAAAAAAAAAATTTTAAAGTTGAAGTGTGTAATTTCCGCACTATTAGCAACACTAAATGGAACTATGCAAATAATGATTATTGTAAAACAGGTTTTTCCCCGACTGCCACTAGACTGTTAAAAAAAAAGGAAACTGTGAATATCAATGTCTTTTTATTATTTATTTTTTTATCCCCTTTTCTCCCCAATTTGGAATGCCCAATTCCCAATACTTAGTAGGTCCTCATGGTGGCGCGGTTACTCCCCTTAATCTGGGTGGCGGAGGACCAGTTGTCTCTGCTTCTGAGAACGTCAATCCGTGCATCTTATCACGTGGCTCATTGTGCATGACACTGCGGAGTCTCCCAGCACGTGGAGGCTCATGCTACTCTCTGCGATCCACGCACAACTTACCACATGCCCCACTGAGAACGAGAACCACTAATCACGACCACGAGGAGGTTACCCCATGTGACTCTATCCTCCCTAGCAACCGGGCCAAATTGGTTTCTTAGGAGACCTGGCTGAAGTCACACAGCACACCCTGGATTGAAACTTGCGACTCCAGGGGTGGTAGTCAGTGTCAAGTCTCACTGAGCTACCCAGGCACCGAATATCAATGTCTTTAATCATTTAATCATATTGCTAATGTCGCTTCATGTTGTGCCTAAAACATCCCTGTCCTATGGTAAAATCACTGTAATGCACGGCCTCAAGTTGCTTAGTGATCAGACAATTTAAAAGTGAACTCAGATGTTTGTTTGAGTTTTGCTTGTAACTCACAAACACAATTTTTTTTTATTCAAAATAAATAAATAAATAAATAATTAAAAATAAGATAGCATTTTACAATAAGGTTGAATTTAATAAAATGAGTTAATACAATATTTAACATGAACTAATAATGAACAATACTTTTTCAGCACTAATTAATATTACATTTTTTAAATAAATTAATTGAATTAAATTATTAAATAAAATTATTATTAAATTAATAAAAAAAATACATACATTTTAATATCTTCATATACCAATATGTATTAAAAGCTTTACACATTAACCGTTAATGTATTATGAATTAATATGAATTAACATACAAATATATTTATAAACTAATATTAAACAAGATTAATAAATGCTATACAAAACGTAATGTTTATTGTTAGTTTATGATACGTAAAGCATTTAATAATGTTAACAAATAGAACCTTATTCTAGTGTTACCAAAAATATGATATTTCCTAGGGCTGTCAATTAATAAAAAAATGTCATCAAATTAAATACATGAGTAACTGATCAAATTAATCACAATTAATATACATGCTAGAGTTTTGTTTACGGGCCCCTGCTGATTTAAACTAGCAAAACCATGGAGGTGGTAGGAAAATTCCTTATTATTGTGGCATGATTAATTTTTTTACAGCGTTATTTTTATATAATTAATCATACTTAATTAACGTGTAAAATTAACATTTTAGGGGCAGTGGTGGCTCAGTGGTTAAGGCTCTGGGTTACTGATCAAAAGATTGGGGGTTCAAGCCCCAGCACTGCCAAGATGCCACTGTTGGGCCCTTGAGCAAGGCCCTTGACCCTATCTGCTCCAGGGGCACTGTATCATGGCTGACCCTGCACTCTGACCCCAGCTTAGCTGGGATATGTGAAAAAAAGAATTTCACTGTATATGTGCAAATGTGTGATAAATAAATATAATTATAATTAAAAACAACAGCCTTAAGATTAAAATAATAATGTTTCTATCAGAAATACAGAATTTAAAAACTATATAAAGATTTTATAAAGATGGCCTCTCTCAACACACGCACGAGCACACGCGCATGCACACATCATCATCTCTGTTGTCTCTGAAATAGTAATGATGATGAGAAGTCTGACTGCTCAATTCAACAGCCTCTCTCTCTCTCACTCTCTCTCTCTCTCTCTCTCTCTCACACACACACACACACACACAGAGAGATGCGAGAGCACAGAGGAAATGGTCTCTTGTGCTAATAAAGTACCATGCAAACACAAGCTTTTGAGAAAGCAAATATTTCACTCTCTCATTCACTTACTGGCTCTGTTCCAAAACCTAGTGCACTGCCTTGCTGTCTGCTTTTATAGGCAGTTGCCTTCTAAGGCAGCATCCTAACTGAAATGGAACCTTATAAGTGACTGATTTGGAACGCTCTACATAGGCATCAGGTTTGCGTCATACAAATAGTGATACTTATGTGAAGCGCATGGGAGACTCGACTCGAATGATTTCAATTGATTTTGCCATTAGCATGTTACTTATTTATCAATACAATACTCTAGTAAGGATGACATATATAGTACACAAGAATATTTTATAAAATAGTGTGTTTTAAATAGACTTTTTTATATATTTTTTTCTCAATAATGAATAAAATATAGGTATATTTACAGTCAACATTTATCTTGCTTCATCCGCCATTTTGTATAGATTTTTATTTATTTTTTTAATCCATGGGATTGCCTTCTCTTTGAAGGATACACGCGACGCTGCCTTAGAATTTGGCCAAAAGAAAGAATCTTCGAAGGCATAATTATGCTAAATACCTTTTGGAACAGCCTTCGTGTCAGGAGTGAGCCTATGATGCTAATGCTAACTATGTAGGCAAATCACTAGGTTTGGAAACAGAGCAACTGTCTACACTGTTACGCTTGATCTGTAAAACCAGCACCATTTAGACCAATCACAGAGCAGCTCTGAGAAGCCTGTATTACAGTATGATTACTGAGATACCCTACAAAGTACCAAAATAAAATATGAAATATGTGTCAGTGTTGAGATGCGGTGAGGTGAGGCCAGGTGTAGCTCAGGTGCAGGTGTACTGCTGTGACCTGTATAAGCTCAAAGCATTTCAGAGCACAACGGGGAACAATAAAATACTGTTTTTCTTTCTTTTTTTTTTTTCATCTTTCAGTTGCTGTCAGTGTTCATTCTATTCTTATTTCTGAATAGATTTCTGACAGGGCCACAAAAGAAAAACACTGAGTCATGTACAAATGCCTGAGTCAATAGACTACAGAGAAATTTGAATATGTTTTATATAAAAGGGGAACCATGGAAAGAAAGTGGAGTTTAATTACTAAATCAACAAACCATTATATAAAGGTTGCTATAAAAAATTATTGATAATGCCTCTGAACAGCTATTTTCAGTCATGTAAGTACAGCTCATAACTACTTGAAACTGTTGATCAAGATTACATTCAATTAACATATTTGAATTAATAAATCAGTAAATAAAATCTGACAACAATGGTATCATAATGTGCAGGCACGCTCTAGAGTTAACAAACTGGAAGTTGGCTCTATTAACTGTAGGGTAAGATTACAGCCATATTTAGCATCTCATAATTGTAATGTATCTGCAATTATCAAGTTTAACATAGCAAAGTTAGCTCTGTTCCAAAGAGCTTTCTTCCTAGTAGGGGTTGCATGATTTTCGAACAGTCGAACAGTTGAGCACATTAGTCGAGTCAGATTTGAATAGTCGTGACTTCATCTTCCCCATCAACCACCAAGGGTGGGGCAGAAATTCCACTACCCTACCCAATGAATATTACAATAAGTATACAATAGAAAGATCTACGTTTGCTACACTGTAATGTGTTTTACCAAGTTATATGTTATTTAAAAAAATAGCAACATAGCTACATGACATCAGGCATTAGATAGCCAGCTAGGCTTTGGATGGGGTCCTAAGGTGGCATGGAAAAGTGTGTATGTAGTTTGACACCTGAGGGGAAAATTATGAGTGACTGTCTGAGAGTTGTTTTGTATGTGAACGTATTGGATCTAATAAACATCAATCATTATCTGACCTCACCGTAAGCACCTTTGTGGTGAGCAGGGCGGAGCCGAGCGGCGTCTGGGCAGAGCGAGGCCGGGAAGATAAGTGGCAAATGACTTCCACCTGCGCGCCACACAGGCCTTGCGTTCCAGCGAGGGGAGGCGGGAGTATTTAAGGAGAAGAGACAGTGGCAGACGGGAGAGAGATGCACGAAGCTTGTCTGCGTTTTATGATTTGATTAGCTGGATGAAAAGCAGTGCGTGTTTATGTTTCTTTACACACTGAAATGTGTCATTAAATGTCTATGTGTTTGTCAAGCCGGTCCCAGCTTCCTCCTTTACCTTCTATAAGTGTAACAAATTTTTTATTAGAAATCAATCATAGTTAGGCATATGTCGAGCTGTAACGTAGCTTAAAGTTAACATAAGTGTCTGAACATATTTTAGTGTTGCCTGGACTACCTGTAGCTTCTGGTGGTTCCGCTTGCACAGATGATTATGGGTGGACACGGAATCATGCGTGCTGGATGGGGTTGCATTCCGTCATGTCATCGTACTCCAAATTGAAGCGCTTTAGTAATTGTCGCAAAATCACGTTCTTGATGCGAACAGCAACCATATCAAATGTCTAAAAAAAGTTGTGCTGATTATGTAAAATCACTTTCTAGCACCAGTGGGTGTCTTTTTAAATGATTATGCATAGTACTAGTATGTATGTTATATTTTATGGTCACTTTGCGTATGTTGGAGATTACTGTAACAACTGTGTCATCTTTATCAAAGTACATTTGAGCCACTTCGCTCTTTCAGTGCTGACATATCGGCCTCTTCACCCGCTGGCATGTTTCCGAAACACAGAATGGCAGGGGAAGAGTCATTTATAGTCATGAGTAAAGCGATAACTGATTGGACGATTCAGTAATATTCGTCAGGAAACTGTTACCTGATTGGTCAGAGAAACTATTACCCAACCTCAAAACCCAACCCTATCAAATCAGATAGAGCTTTCCTCATTAATATGAATGATTCTTCCCTTGCCATTCTATGATTCGGAAATCCGGCACCTACTGTATTTCCTATGGACGCGTTTTGTAAATCACATGGAAAGCGTCTATTAGGCTTCAGGCTGACAGTGTTGACTACATTACTTATAGTCGACTAGTCTACGCAACCACTACTTCCTAGACAGAATTTCTCAATATAGTATTAATAAAAATAGTTGACTCAAATTCAGTGGAGTAGATTTGGGATGAACATTGTGGGGTGCGGGGGGTTGTACTGGCTTGTTTTGATTATTGTGTGGGGGGGTACCCCCCTGCTCAAAAATGTACTATTTTACACAATATTTGTGTTTGTTCATTATTTGACAATCACATAAAATGTTAGCTTAGCAACATGCTAAGGTCGCACTCTACTGGAATCAACTATTGGAGTCCAGACTCCCATGCATTTCAAGCGAGAAGCAGCATTCTTGCACTGTCTTTGCAGAGTGTTCCAAGTCGGTCACTTATGAAGTTCTATGACTGTTAGGATACTGTCTTAGAAGGTTGCTACTGTATCTACTGGAGTAGACTGCTAACTTGGTTTTGGAACAGAGGTATTGTAAACAAATAAGATGCAAGTGCATAAGGGTAGTTGGCAAATAACATGAATATGAACTTCTTTTAAACATGAAGAAGTTTGTGATGAGGAGAAGGGCGGGGCCGGGCCATGACTACACACGCCCGGCCCCCAGTCGGGCTAATCAGCCGAGGAGAGGGATAAAGGCAGCCAGATGCGGCAGTTCGGGAGAGAGAGAGCCACATGCAGCTACCGTGTGTGCATTTGTGTTTTGTGCCTTTTTGTTTAAGTTTACATTAAATATTACTTTGACTGTTCAGCCGGTTCCCGCCTCCTTCTTGCCCAACCTTTAACTGTTACAAGTATATAGCATGTCACAATGTTGGACACTGCTGTCACTGCTTGACATATCATATATCAACAAGTCACAGGGGAACATATAACTTTATAACACATATTATCCAACACACACACACATCGAGAGAGAGAGATCTCTGGAGGATGGCGTACTCACAGACACACTGAAAAGATAATAATGAAGTCCTGAACATGAGTTGTAGTGTGTGACCTCAGTGCAAAAGATATAACTTCTAGAGACTCTCCACACATACACACACACACACACACACATGTTGGTGCAGCTATCCTTATAAGGACTCTCCATAGACATAATGATTTTTATACTGTATGAACTATAGATTCTATCCCCTAACCCTAACCCTAAGCCTACCCCTAAACCTAACCTTCACAAAATAGTGAATGCACTTTTTGCATTTTACATTTACATTTAGTATGTTTTTTTAAGTGATTTGAATTATGGGGACAATAGAAATGTCCTCATAAACCACATTTATAGCATAACATTGAAATTACCAGTTTGTAACCTAAAAAAATCATCCTTGTAAACCATCCAAACCCGCCCATACACACACACACACACACACACACACTGACATTTGGCTGATTTAAAGACAACCAAAAAAGGGAATTCACATCACATTTAACTTTCAAAATGCAATGTATTTCAGAGAAAAACTGAATATTAAGCTAAAATAAATAGGATGCGGCATGATTTTATCCATTGTGATTTCATTGAATTATGAAAAATATTATATGATACTGTATTTTTGGTTAATACTATTTTTCCGCACCCATGTGGCATATACAGTATATCAAATAAACACTTTAACTGTAGACTTAATACGCAACCATTGTTGCACGATACATTTTAACATTTGCATTACATAACCGACTACATTTACAAGCTTGTTCGGGTGTGTTGCACTTGCAATGCAAAGGGTCCTGAAGAGTTAAAGGTGTTATAGCAGTACCTTGAAATGACGTGGTTGCTTCTGCAATTGGGTTTTTCTTCTCACATTTGCTTTTATAACACTTTCGCTTAAGATTAGGTTTAAGGTTTAGGGTAGGAATGTAGGTTTTATTGGTTTAAAGCTCAAGAGCATTAACCTTAAAAACCTCCGTTTGGGAGAAAATTCAACTCCTTTTAGTGCTACACAGTGGACATTGAATCTTGGAAATGCTGCGATGAGTGTAATAAACCAAAAGTTGCCGTGTGTTTGTGTTTTTCCCTGTCTGCTTCAAGGAGTTCTAATAGTGACCAGTCATCTGGCATTAAAAAAATTTTTGTTACGCTAATACATTACAATTATGAAGTGTGCACAATAAGACCAGTGGCATGGGGATAAGAAAATCAATAAACAGGGTACATTTTGATTTAATTTTGAATTTTGGAAACTTGCAACTAAACATCATTTTCTCACACTGATTCCCTGGTTCCCTTTTATACAACAGTCATAGATGACAATTTAGCAATGATTGAATTTTGACTTTGCGGTGGAGTTTTCTTTTCACAAAGTCCACTTGAGTATGACACAGAGTATCCGCTCAGAAAACAGATAAAGAGAAATCAAGTTTTCTCCAGGCAGAGTGCTATTGACATCTCTGGCTCTCACCAGGGCACCTCTCACTATGTTTTATTGACAAACCAGAGGGAGAGAGAATATAGATCCAGGTGAATCTTGCATCATAAAAGCCTTTAACAAACTGACTGGCCAAAAAAAAAAAAAAAAAAAAAAATTGTTCTTTCCAAAGATCTAAAGTGAATAAAGTGAATGTGGTTCTGCCTCACAGTAGTTTAGTCTGGATATAGAGCAGTGCTCTTTTCTCTGAGGAGGTAAGGGAGGCAAAGCTTCTTAAAAAAAAAAAAAAAAAAATTGACTAAAGAAAAACAAACATCACAAAATATAAGATGAATAAATAAATGTAAAGCACAACATTTTATAAAGAAATTAACCTGTCTTGTAGAATCATGTTACTATAACTAAATTTTTCCAAAATAATTTTTTTAGGTACCGTGTTTTAGATATCGCTGCAGTTCCCTATCGATTCAGTTCTCAAGACATTACTGAATGCTTTGGGGAATTCCTTTTCCACAACCTAGTTGAAGCCTTTGTGTCATAACGGCAATCTTATGATTGGCAATGGTGTTTGAGCCCCACCCTTTTAGGTGCGCATTTGCCCTATATAAGTGGGCGCTCACACACCATATCTTCAGAATTTTATTCCTTCAAGACAAACATCATCTCGTCTTGATTACACACCTGGATCAGCCCTCTCTTCACCATTTGAACAGCCTGGGTATCAATGTCAACTAGGCGAAAAGCACACTTTCCCCCAGCCAACAAATCTTCTTTTTGGGGGTTCGACTCCATGAGCATGCGTGCGCACCTCAAGAGTGAGCACATTCAGACCATTAAACAGTGTCTGTCTCAGTTCAAACTGGGAACAACATTTCCACTGACATCTTTTCGGAAAATGCTGGGTTTTATGGCGGCCGACATATCGTTAGGTCTTTTACACATGAGACCTCTTCAGTGCTGGCTCAAACACCATGTACCGAGTCACGCCTGGCATCAGGGGAGCATACATGTCACCGTGACTCGGCGCTGCCTGGCTGCTCTAGCACCATGGACAGCTCCAAACCTTTATCAGCAGGGTGTGATGCTGGATCAGGTTTTCAGATGAAAAGTGGTGACCACGGATGCTTCCAACAAGGTTTGGGGTGCACTGTGCGATGGACACCTGGCTTTCGGCACTTGGACAGGTGTGAAACAAGCGTGGCACATCGCTTGGAAATGCTAGTCGTCTTCTTAGCGGTGAAAGCTTTCCAATCTGACATAGTGAATCATCACGTTCTGATTCGTTCAGACAATATGTCAGTGGCAGCGTACATAAATCGCCAGGGTGGCACTCAATCACTACCAGTGTTGAGCCTGGCACAATGCCTCCTCGTGTGGAGTGCGCGCCATCTCCTCTCTCTGTGTGCAACATATGTCCCTGGCTATTTTAATTGTGGAGCGGACATGCTGTCATGCCTGGGGCCGATGGCAGGGGAATGGAGACTTCAGCCTCAAACAGTTATGAGGATTTGGGAACTGTTCTGCAAAGCAGAAGTCGACCTATTTGCCTCTACAGAGACAGCCCACTGCCCTCTTTGGTTCTCCATGTCCCAAGCCCCGCTGGGAGTGGACGCCTTGGCCCACAAGTGGCCAATGACACGCAAATATGAGTTTCCCCTGATACATTTCCTCCACGCTGTCATCAGCGAGAGGAGAAGGAAACGGTTCTGTTGGTTGGGGCATTCTGGCGCAATGGTTTCCGGAAATTATGGAGATATTAGGCGGCCCTCTGTGGGAAATACAGCTGAGGAGGGATCTGCTCTCTCAAGTGCAGGGCACGATTTGGCATCCCCAGCTGGAGCTGTGGAACCTACATGTATGGCCACTGAACAAATCACAGTGAACGAGCCAGAATTGGCTCAGTCTGTAGTAAACACCATTTCGCAGGCTAAAGTGCCATCTACAAGATGCCTCTACGCACTAAAATGGCGTGTGTTTGCGGATTGGTGCTCTTTACGCAGCAAAGACCCAGTGAATTGCCCTATAACAGAGATCCTTACATTCTCCAAGAGCGGTTGGACGCAGATCTTACTCCATCAACGCATAAGGTTTATGTAGCAACCATCTCTGCATTTCACGCCCCAGAGGCTGGCTCCTCTATAGGCAGACATGATCTAATCATAAAGTTCCTTAGGGGAGCGAGGCCTTAGGGAACCCCCCTTCCCCTGCTACGGTTCCAACATAGGATTTGAATCTGGTGCTGGGGACGCTCATGAGCCCTAACAGGGTTCGAACCTTTGGAATCCTTCGAGTTACGTGTGTTATCTTTATAGACGGCACTGCTGTTGGCTCTGGCCTCAGTCAAATGGATTGGCGATATATATGCACTGTCGGTTGCCAGTTCATTTCTAGAATTCGGTCCCGGGCTTTCAAAAGCCACCATCATCATAAAAAAAAATAAAAAAAAGGTGCATTCCACACCCTTAGGGCTCAGATAGTGCACCTACAAGCTTTCTCTTCTCCATGATCTAATTCGGATGAGGATTACTTAGCACATTTATTATGCCCAGTGCGGGTAAAGCACACGCACGTGAGGACACACAAAAGGTATGTCGATCTCCAAACAAAAGCTATCTCACTGGATCATTGATGCGATCGCCCTAACTTATGAATCACAGGGCGTGAGGTGCCTATTGGCGTGAAAACACATTCAACTAGAGGCATGGCCTCTTCGTGAGCATGGACAAATGGTATATCCCTACAAGATATATGCTTTGCAGCAGGATGGTTTTCGCAAAACACGTTCGCAAACCTAAACCTAACCGATAGTGCCATAAAAAGCAAATCAGTTGAGCTACTGCACTAGAACAAGCTTGTAAATGTAGTTGGTAATGTAATGCAAACGTTAAAATGTATTGTATGTTTTGATGTCAAAAGATAGTACTAACTTTATAAAGTGTTAATGACGTGTTAATCTGCTAGGGTTTAAGGTTTAGGGTAGGGATGTAAGTTTTGTTTATTTTCAATTTGATAGAGCATTAGCCTTAAATGTTTACTTGCTTTTAGTGCAACACAATAAACACTTCACCTCAAAACTGCCACAACCCATGTAAGGTGCCACGTAATATCATTTTGCAAAAATGTCACCACAGTCAGATTAGGCTTGACTTTGATGTGACTTGGTCTTAATAAATATAATCTTAATATAAGCACACAAAATATAACAGTACTGGTTTCTTATTTGATAGTGTAAGGTAAACAGTGCTCTGTATCCCTTTAACACCCCGTCTACACCGGATGCGAGCGATTTTGCGTTGTGCCGCAGCGGCTTGAGGCTGTCTAAACTGGATGCATTTAAATGAACGTTCTAAACTGTGTATTTGTCTTTTTGGCAGGAGTTGCACCAGTGCAAAATGGCTGTTTACTGTCAGTCTCGATGCAACGCGATGTAATGCAATGCGACTTACGTATCCAGTGTAGACAATCATTGATTATAACGGAAGCGATTTGGTTTTGTTGCGAAGTGCCATGCAGCAGTATGGTAAATATTCTCATCAGATCCAGAGGCCCTTTGTCTTTTTTACTCTGACTGAATCACGTTCTCTCTTGTTAACACTCTCTTTCTCTCTACACCAGCTTCAAAAAACACAGTGCAGAGAGGATAAAACGCACAGTACGCAAAGTTTTGAGCGGACGGAATCCACTCTGTTTTATCTCTTTGGTTCTGCTGGGGGGAGTAGAAAAGCACTGGAACCAGGAGGTGAGTTATAGTGATGAGGTTTTCGAAGAATATATGGCAACAGGTGGTGCTGTCATTCTCAACCTTTTTTTGACTCCAAGGCCCCCCATTGTCCGTAACAATATTCAAAGGTTAAACATTCTGCCTAACATGTTCTGTTGTGTTCCATGGAAGAAAATCATACAGATTTGGAACAACATGATGGTGAGTGAATGAGGTCTGTTCTTTAAACAGTTTTCTTCTCCCTTGCTTTCCTCCAGGATGAGTTTTCGACGCTATCACATCACATCAACATTTCAATCATCTGTAATCCCACTTAGTGCGCAAACAGCGGCAATCAGATGAGGGATGCGGACATCTCTGTGAAACAGCCGGACGCATAATTGTTTTGTTTTTTTGTTTTTTTACCCCACTGCTAATATTCTGGCAGCATTAGAGCCGAAATATGTGAATAATGCTGTATTTTTACATGCGATGCGCAAAAACAGTGTTGACAGCACAGCTGCTGATCATTTGCTAAACGTTTCCAGGTGAGGAGCGAGCTGAGCGCTGACCTGTATTCAGTGTTTTTCTAAGAAAAAAATGCCACCTTTTCTATGTCCCTGGCACTGAAGCATATTACGTTTTTGTTTACTCTGCTGGCAAGCTGCCAGAGAATTAACGGAAGGAAGTGCTTGCCTCCGGGCCTGTGAAACACCCCCGTCTCTTTCATTTTCAATTTTGCAAAACTGATGTATGTGCAGTTGTTTCTTCCAGCACATACATAATTAAAGCTACAAAACGCATACAGATTTCCTGCTGAAAATAAAGTGCTTCAAAAAGCTAGTGACTGCTAGGATGCCAAATTCAGGTGCTGTGAGGTTTGCAAAACCAGAATAGTTTACTAAGGCCATGGTCTATTTTACAAAAGACTCTTATTTTGCAGGAAGGGCTGTGCAACTAATCAAAATAAATAAATAAATAGTGAGATAACGATTACGGATGCCACGATAAGTGTTCCATTCCAACAACATTCCATTTAGGACTACTGCTGCATCAAAGTTTTCTATTTACGTGTTTTTTTAGCAGCGGCTGTGCATTGTAAACAATCACAGAGATTGTCTATTCTGTCTGAATCTGAGTCATTAAAATCAATCTATAGGCAGCCTGTCTCATGAAAATGAAGTGACTGTGCCAAAAAAATATTTTTAATGAAATTGTGTGGTTACTTAAAGGTGCACTCAGTAATTTTTTCCTCGTTAAAAAAGATTAACTTCTAAAGACATGCACTGTAATTTTCCTAATATATGTAGGAAATCACAACCACTCACATTAAAATGAAGACTCCAGTCATATTAGTGACCTTATAAAGCTGATTTATTCTAAATGGAGAGGGTCTGCACATGGGGGCTGCCATTTTAGAATCACATGACAAGCCAAATACTACTTGCTTAATCTCAGTAACCGTCCTGTTATTTGAAACTTTCACTCATTTGTTAAAGTAATCATGGCTGACTGTGTATCCTAAATTTCTATAATGGCATCTGAAACTGAAAACTACTGATTTTAAATTATGCTGCATCCAAGCCGCTAAGTGTCAGTGTAAGTCCAAGATGACACAAAGACAAAAGATTCTGAGTGCACTTTTAATTGTATAGCGGCAGTTCCAAGGTGAAATTTCCACTGTGTGGTGCTAAAATGTAGTTAAAAATTTAACAGATGAGGTTTTAAAGGTTAATGCTCTGTCGAGTTGTAAATCAACAAAACCGACCTCCCTACCTTAAACCTTAACCTAACTGACAGTAGGGCTGGGCAATATATTGAACATTAACTATATAATCGCTATGATTTTGCTGACGATATAAAATTCAGCAACACTGTGCATATCGCAATGATTTTAATATGCTTTATTTTTTTGCCATTTAGTTACATAAAGTGCATCAATTGACTAATTTCACAATCCCTCAGGGCTGCAAAATGAATCAAAATAACATCAAAATGGCTTTATGTGATTATTAAACTGCAAAAGGCTACGATGAAAGACAAACATGTCTGTGTGCGCTTCAGAAGGTGCACTGTTCTGTGTACGCACTGGGCTCATGGACTTGTGTTTTTACCGCTTTTAGAGCAGTTCACATGCAGGTTTTAAGCATTCACAATTCCAAACATTAGCAACCACTACAAGTTATTATACAAATCTACAAAGGTGGCACTGTATAAAAGAAAAGGAGGAGATGAAAGTGTTTCACAAGATGTAGAACTTTGTGAACAACACACAACACTTTCTGTGTTAAAATAAAATCTCCAGGTGAAAGTGACATGTCAAAATAAAAGATCCACCTTGTTCATTCACAGAAAATGTTTAATTAAAACTTTCACCGATCAGCCACAACATTAAAACCAGCTGCCTAATATCATGTAGGTCCCACTCGTGCTGCCAAAACAGCTCTGACCCATCGAGGTGTGGACTCCACAAGACCTCTGAAGGTGACCTGTGGTATCTGGCACCAAGACATAAGCAGCAGATCCTTTAAGTCCTATAAGTTGCGAGGTGGGGCCTCCATGGATCGGACTTGTTGGTCCAGCACATCCCATAGATACTCAATCAGATTGAGATCTGGGGAATTTGGAGGCCAACTCAACACCTTGAAATCTTTGTCATGTTCCTCAAACCAGTCCTGAACAATTTTTGCAGCATGGCAGAGTGCATTATTCTGCTGAAAGAGGCTACTGCCATCAGGGAATACCGTTGCCATGAAAGGGTGTATGTGGTCTGCAACAATCTTTAGGTAGGCGGTACGTGTCAAAGTAACACCAACATGAATGCCAGGACCCAAGGTTTCCCAGCAAAACATTGCCCAGAGCATCACACTGCCTCCGCCGGCCTGCCTTCTTCACATAGTGCATCCTGCTGCTACTTCTTTCCCAGGTAAATGATGCCCATACACCCGGCCGTTCACATGATCTAAAAGAAAATGTGATTCATCAGACCAGGCCATCTTCTTCCATTGCTCCATGGTCCAGTTCTGATGCTCACATGCCCATTGTAGGTGCTTTCGGCGGTGGACAGGGGTCAGCATGGACACTCTGACCAGGCCATCTTCTTCCATTGCTCCATGGTCCAGTTCTGATGCTCACATGCCCATTGTAGGTGCTTTTGGTGGTGGACAGGGGTCAGCATGGGCACTCTGACTGGTCTCACGCCGGCCTGCATCACACTGCCTCCGCCGGCCTGCCTTCTTCACATAGTGCATCCTGCTGCTACTTCTTTCCCAGGTAAATGATGCACATACACCCGGCCGTTCACATGATCTAAAAGAAAATGTGATTCATCAGACCAGGCCATCTTCTTCCATTGCTCCATGGTCCAGTTCTGATGCTCACATGCCCATTGTAGGTGCTTTCGGCGGTGGACAGGGGTCAGCATGGGCACTCTGACTGGTCTGCGGCTACGCATCCCCATACGCAGCAAGCTGCCATGCGCTGTGTTCTGACACCTTTCTATCATGGCCAGCATTAAGTTTTTCAACAATTTGTGTAGTATAGTAGCTCTTCTGTGGGATCGGACCCTCCACCACATCAAAGAGCCTTGGGCATCCATGACCCTGTCGCCGGTTCACCAGTTGTCCTTCCTTGGACCACTTTTGGTAGGTACTAACCACTGCATACCGGGAACCCCCCACAAGACCTGCTGTTTTGGAGATGCTCTGGCCCAGTCTTCTAGCCATCACAATTTGGCCCTTGTCAAAGTCCCTCAGATTCTCAGGTGCCATTGTAACGAGATAATCGATGTTATTCACTTCACCTGTCAGTGGTTTTAATGTTGTGGCTGATCAGCCACAACATTAAATCCACCTGCCTAATATTGTGTAGGTCCCCCTCGTGCTGCCAAAACAGCGCCAACCCACATCTCAGAACAGCATTCTGAGATGCTATTCTTCTCACCACAATTGTACTAGAGCGGTTATCTGAATTACCATAGACTTTGTCAGTTCAAACCAGTCTGGCCATTCTCTGTTGATCCTCACTCATCAACAAGGCATTTTCATGCACAGAACTGCTGCTCACTTGATGTTTTTTGTTTTTGGCACCATTAAGAGTAAATTCTAGACTGATGTGCGTGAAAACCCAGGAGATCAGTAGTTACAGAAATAATCAAACCAGCCCATCTGGCACCAACAAACTCCAAATCATGGAGATCGAATTTTTCCCCCATTCTGATGGTTGATGTGAACATTAACTGAAGCTTCTGACCCGTATGTGCATGATTTTATGCACTACACTGCTGCCACACAATTGGCTGATTAGATTATCGCATGGATGATTGTTGGTGCCAGATGGGCCGGTTTGAGTATTTCTGTAACTGCTGATCTCCTGGGATTATCACACCCAACAGTCTCTAGTATTTACTCAGAATGGTGCCAAAAACAAAAAAACATCCAGTGAGCAGCAGTTCTGCAAATGGAAATGCCTTGTTGATGAGAGAGGTCAACAGAGAATGGCCAGACTGGTTCGAACTGACAAAGTCTACAGTAACTCAGATAACCATCCTGTACAATTATGGTGAGAAGTATAGCATCTCAGAATGCTATTCTGAGATGCTTGTTGGCTCTGTTTTAATGGTTTTAATGTTGTGGCTGATCGGTGTATGTATTTGATAAAAACAATATTCGTTTTTATTAGCTTTTCATTATTATTTGAAATACATATTTTGAGTTCAAACTTGCCAACCCAGCACTGCTGTATTTGTGAGTTCCTAGTGTGCAGGATTGGATAGATCATGGTATCTCACTGAGAGGTGAACTGCAGTCCATGCTGTACCATTAGGCCTTCCGCAGATATTTGTGGAACTGTCCTCGGTACTGAAATCTTAGATGGTTTGAGCTGCACTCAGCATTTATTGATTTCCATGTAGTCTTTCCAGCTTACAAGAGAAAGATGGACTCCCTCTGTGGACTGCCCTGGCCTGGATACGATCCTTTCCTCGCCACCAGATGTAGCTGAAAATGGAGCGTGGATGTACTTTCAAGTGCTGCAGTTTGATTCAGTGTCCAGTGATGGTTTGACGTGGTGTAATCCTCTTTTCTTGATCTCTCCTCTCCATCTGCTTGATCCATACACCCAACCCCCATCTCTCCATCCTCTCCTCCTTCATCCCTCACTCCATCAGATTACACCATGTATCCCCTCTGGATGCCCAGTCAGAAATGAAGTTTTCCATTAAGAGGCAATATTTGC